>NC_037678.1:675610-737682 GCF_003255815.1 Theropithecus gelada | reverse complement strand
TTTTTTTTTTTTTTCCCTTTTTTTTTTTTTTTTTTAACTCCCTATTTTTTTTTTATTTTTTTTTTTTTTTTTTTTTTTGGACACAGGGTCTTGTTCTGTCATCCAGGCTGGAGTGCAATGGCATGATCATAGCTCACTGTAACTTCAAACTCCTGGGCTCAACCAATCCTTCTGCCCCAGTCTCCTGAATAGCTAAGACTACAGGCACATGCCACCATGCCTAGCTAATTTTTTAATTCTAATTTTTTGTAGAACCAATATCTTGCTATGCTGCTCAGGGTGTTCTCAAACTCCCGGCCTCAAGTGATCCTTCCACCTCAGCCTCTCAAAGTGCTGGGATTATGGCACGAGCCACCGCACTCAGCCCACACTAATCTTTATTATTCTCTTCTTCCTGCTAGAGTTGGGTTATTTTAGTTCTCTCTTTTTTTTTAGTTCCTTAATGTGGCCTGTATAAAGATGTAAAGAGATATACTTCTTTTTGACATTTAAGAAAATCTCTTATTAGATCACTGGCTGACTGCAGAGATAATGAAATAAACTTAAATGACTACTCATAAGAAGGGATACAGATTTTGCAAACATAGTTTGGAAAAGTCACTAAACATATTTCCAGGCACCATGGCTCACACCTGTAATCCCAGCACTTTGGGAGGCTGAGGCGGGCTTATCACCTGTGGTCCAGAGTTCAAGACCAGCCTGGCCAACATGATGAAACCCCGTTTCTACTAAAAATACAAAAATATTAGCCTGACATAGTGGCAGGAGCTGTAGTCCCAGCTAGTTGGGAGGCTGAGGCAGGAGAATTGCTTGAACCCAGGAGGTGGAGGTTGCAGTGAGCTGAGATTGCACCACTGCACTGTAGCCTGGGTAACAGAGTGAGACTCTGTCTTCCAAAAAAAAAAAAAGATAATTGGCTGGGCATAGTGGCTCACACCTGTGATCGTAGCTGTTTGGGAGGCTGAGGGAGGTGGATCACTTGAGGTCAGGAGTTTGAAAGCAGCCTGGCCAACATGGTGAAACCCTGTCTCTATTAAAAATATGAAAATATTAGCCAGGCCTGGTGGCGGGTGCCTGCCATCCCAGCTACTGGGAGGTTGAGGCAGGAGAATTGCTTGAAACCAGGAGGCGGAAGTGGCAGTGAGCTGAGACTGGACCACTGCAGTCCAGCCTGGACAACAGAGTGAGACTCCATCTCAAAAAGAAAAAAAAAAAGACAATTGTAGCCCTCAACAGCAATTTTTGAGGGGAAGAATCTGATTTTCAGAGTTAACCACATTTATATAGCTTGGATATTTGTCCTCCAAATCCCATGTGGAAATTGGATCCCCACTGTTGGAGGCAGGGTCTGGTGGGAGGTATTTGAGTCATGGGGTGAACTCCTCGTGAATGGTTTGGCACTGTCCTCATGGTAGAGTAAGTTTTCCCTCTAGCAGCTCCTCTGAGATCTGCTTGTTAAAAAGACCCTGGAACCTCACTCCTTGTTTCTGTGTCTCTCTCACCATGTGATGTGCCACCTCCCTTTCACCTTCCACTGGGAGTAAAAGCAGCCTGAGGCTCTTGCCAGAAGCAGGTGCTGGTGCCATGCTTCCTGTACAGCCTGCAGAACCAGGAACAAAAGAAACCTCTCTATAAATTACCCAGCCTCTGGTGCTCCTTTGGCAACACAAGTGGACTCAGACACACCTTATAATACTTGAAATGTCCAGTTCCAACACAAAATTACAAAGCATACAAAGAAACAGGAAAGTATGACCCATCACAGGAAAAAAAAGGTAATTTTATAGAAGTCATCTCTGAAGCTGTCCAGACATTGGAAGTACTAGACAAAAATGTTACATCAACTATCTTAAAAATATTCAATAAGCAGTCCTGGTGTGGTGGCTTATGCCTATAATCCCAGCATTTTGGGAGGCTGAGGAGGGCAGATCACCTGAGGTCAGGCGTTCCAGACCAGCCTGGCCAACATAGAGAAACCCTGTCTCTACTAAAAATACAAAAATTAGCCGGATGTGGTAGCGCACACCTGTAATCCCAGGTACTCAGGAGGCTGAGGCAGGAGAATTGCTTGAACCTGGGAGGCGGAGGTTGCAGTGACCTGAGATCACGCTAATGCACTCCAGCCTGGGTGACAGAGCAAGACTCCATCTCGCTCTCTCTCTCTATATATATATATATGTGTGTGTGTGTGTGTGTGTGTGTGTATTTATATTCAATAGGCTAAAGGGAAATATGGACATGGAGCTAAAGAAAATCAGAAGAATAAGGCATGAAACGAGGCAATCTCAATAAGATACATAAATTATAAAAGGGAACCAAGTGGACAATATAGAGCTGAAAAACAAAATAGCAGAAACGAAGAATTCAGCTGGGCATGGTGGCTCACACCTGTAATGCCAACACTTTGGGATGCTGACCCCAGGAGTTCAAGACCAGTCTGGGCAACATAGTGAGACCTTGTCTTTACAAAAAAAGTATTTTTCTTAATTAGCCAGGTGTGGTGGTGCATGCTTATAGTCCCAGCTACTTGGGAAGCTGAGGTGGGAAGATTGCTTGAGCCCAGGAAGCCAAGGCTGCAGTGAGTCACATTCATGCCACTGCACTGCAGCCTGGGCAACATAGTGAGACTGTCTCAAAAAAGAAAAGAAAGACGTGAAGAGTTCACTCAAGGGGTTCAATGTCAGATTTGTGCACGTAGAAGAAAGGACCATGGAACCTGAAGACAAGGTGATTGGAATTATCCACTCTGAAGAGCAGAAAGAAAAATGATGCAGAAAAATGGAATAACCCAAGGGACCTGAGACACCATCAAGTGTAGCAACATACACATCACGGGAGTCCCGAAAGGAGAAGAGAAATAAAAAAGGGAAGAAAAATTATTTGAAGGAATAGTATCCCCAAACTCCCCAAATTTGATGAAATAAATGAATCTACATATCCCAGAATCTCAACAAACTGCAAACCGGATAAACTCAGAGATCCACAGTGAGAAACACTGTTGTCAAACTGTCAGAAAACAACAAAGACAAAGAAAGCAGCAAGAGAGAAGCAACTGGTCTCGTACAAAGGAGCCTCAATAAGATTTTTAGCAGATTTCTCATCAGAAGCCTTGGAGACCAGAAGGCAGTAGTATAGGTAAACTACACAAGAAAATATAAAATCAAGGATTATGATAGTTTTGGTTTGTAACTCCTGTTTTTTTCTATATGATTTGAAAGACCAATTCATAAAACAGTAATTATAAATCTGTGTTAATGGACATAAAATATATAAAGATGTATCTGTGACCCCCAAATATCTGAGACAAGTGTGGGTCAATTCAGGAAGTTTATTCTGCCAAGGTTGAGGACGTGAGCCCGTGACACAGCCTCATTAGGTCCTGATGCCACGTGCCCAAGGTGGTCTGGGCACAGCTTGGTTTTATACATTTTAAGGAGACATGAGACATCAATATATGTAACGTACATTGGTTCTGTCTGGAAAAGTGGGACAGCTCAAATTGGGGAGGGGGCTTCTGAGTCATGGATAGATAAGTGACAAACAGTTGCATGCTTCTGAGTTTCTGATTAGCCTTTCCAAAGGAAGAAATCAGATATGCATTTATTTCAGTGAGCAGATGGATGACTTTTTCTATCCTTTGTCCACAAAGAATTTTTCCACAAATTTGTGCACACAAATTTGTCCACCAGGAGCTGAGGCCAAAACGTTGGTCTCTTTTATTCACACCTATGTGCCAGGACACCCCGATGGCCTCGGCGTCTGCACTTCTCCCCACCTGCCTGCCCTCCACAAGCTCACTCTCGCTGCTCTTCCGCAAAGCAGTCAGGGACCTGTTAGAGCCGGGCAACGCAAAGGCCCTGCCTCTGCAGTCTCTGTTCACACTTTACCTTGTCTGAGCCTCCCAGGGACCACCCTATTTTTGAAATTTTATATTTTATTTATCTATTGAAATAGTGTCTTGCTCTGTCACCCAGGCTGGAGTGCAGTGGTGCAATCATGGCTCACTGCAACCTCAATCTCCCAGGCTCAAACAATCCTCCTGCCTTGGCCTCCCAAAGTGCTGGGATTACAAGTGTGCAACACTGTGCCTGGCCTCACCCTATTTTATTTCATTTTAATTTTTAGTTTATTATTTTTGAGGTGGAGTCTCATTCAGTCGCCCAGGCTGGAGTGCAATGGTGTGATTTCAGCTCACTGCAACCTCTGCCTTCCGGGTTCAAGCGATTCTCCTGCCTCAGTCTCCTGAGTAGCTGGGATTACAGGCACCCACCACAATGCCTGGTTAATTTTTGTATTTTTAGTAGAGATGGGGTTTCCCCATGTTGGCCAGGCCGGTCTCAAACTCCTGACCTCAAGTGATCCACCTGCCTCAGTTTCCCAAAGTGCTGAGATTACAGGCAGGAGTCACCACGCCCAGCCCCACCCTATTTTAGATTGCAGCTCCCCACACTCCCAATCACTCTCCCAGCCTCATTCTTTACCCCACACTGGCACCAGCCATGCCCCCTCGCTTACGTATGCCACCTGGCTCTGGTTGTCTCTCCCATGCAAAGGTCAGCTCCATGATCCCAGTTTGCCCGGGACTGTCCTGGTGTCAGCACTGACATTCTGACCCAAGACCCTCCTTAGTGCCAGGCAGCCCCAGACTTGGTCCCCCAGCTGCAGGGCCCAGGATCTTTGCCAATGTTGTTTGTTCCCAGTGCTGGGTCGGTGCCCAGGGTCCCGGGCCTGCTCAGCTGTGCATGATGAGTGAATGAGGAAGGCGGGTGTCCAAGGCTCACCCGTGTTAACACTGTGGCCCAGATGTGAGCAGGGCTGTGCACCCTCGTGCAGCTGCTCCCGCCCGCCCCTACTGCACCCCCAATTTCTGGGGCCCGGGGTGCTCAGCACTTTTCTCCTGGCAGGTGTGGGGGTGGGTTTCTGGCGGTGGTGGTGGAGGGAGGGCAGCGACCCTGGCCGAGGAGGCAGTGAGTGCACTGGGCTGTGGGCGCTCCGTGTTGGGTGCTGGGGCGCCTGACCCGGTTCAGCACCGGCACTGAGAGCCACTGCCACCTGGTGGCAGCATGCGTGTATCCTCCAGCAGGTGCCTCCCTTGTCTGGGAGGGACAGTAGGACAGCTGAGATCTGAACACAGCCTCTTAAGAGTCCCAGAAGACTCAGTTTCCCCCATCTGTGGAAGGCTTGAGGGAGCCCACACCCAGTCAGGCAGGAGCTCAGCTCCGTGACCCTGCTCTGGCAAATCCTCCCTAGCTCCACCTCCACACTGGCCAGGATTCCCGGAGTAGCCCCGGGTCAGAGCAGGGGTCTTTGTGTACCACAGGGAGCACCCCTGGGTGGTCCAGGAGGTAGGAGCAGGAACCTCGGGTGGGGACTGCCCTGCTGAGCTGGGACACTTGTCTTCTGGCTGGGGGTGGACAGGGGTATCCAGAGGAGACACAGAGAGAGCAGAGTGGCAGCCTGTGCTGAGCCCCCCGCCCCCACTGTGCCCCTTACCTCCTCCACATTAGGGAGGGGCACCTGGGCAAGTGGCAGCCTGCATCCCCCCATGCCCCCGATGTCCAGGTTAGGGAGGGACACCCTCTCCATGCCCCCACTGGCCTCCCTGCCCCTTGTGCCCAAACCCAGCTTCTCAAGCCCCTGACCTGGCCTGACCTCTGCATCCCCAGGGTGTCCCCACCACTGCTCCTTTATGGGGACACTTGGATGAGGATGTCTGGTCACACCATGTGACACTGACCTTAGCTGACCCCAAATCCACTCCCAGAGACCCTGCCCCTCCCCTGAGTCCCAAGGTGCTCCCTGCCCCCGACATGCCCAATGGGGTGTGGCCTCCCACGCCTTTGGGGTACTCTCGGGTCCAGCCTCATGGGGATGGCTCCACGACGCCCACAGTCCAGACTTGTCCCTGATGCCGTCACCATCCAGCCAGGCCCAAGCTCCATTCTAACAGCTACCCCTGGACCAGCGTTTACTGAGTGGAGGGGACTTGCTCGCTCTGCAGTCCCCTCTCCAGTCTGTGGGGCAGAGCAGCCTCCATTGCAAGAAGGGAAAGAAGGCCCAGGGCCCATGGCAGGCTGGAAGACGGCAGCCTGGGCCCAGACTGCGGTGGGAGTGCATCTGCAGATGGGGCGCGACCACCGCCAGGATAGGCCGGGCACGCAGCCCTGCACAGCAGTCAGGTGAGACATCCAGGCTCCAGAGGGCAGCTCAGCGGGGAAGCCAGGGAGCCTATGTGACCCACACAAGAGGTCTTCGAGGGCCAACCTCACGGCCCACTGCACAGGCCACTGCTAGGGACCCCTGGCTGGGGTCTGGATGTGCCACTTGGAACGTCTCAGAACCACACATCCCAGCAGGTGGCCCCCAGGCACGTGGCCTCTGAGACCACAGGAAGTGACTGACCCTTGCTGGGTGAGTGGGGCTGGGATCTAGGGAAGCTGAGACCCTCTGGAGGGGTCCAAGTGGGGCGGGTGCCCCAGTGAAGCTCAGCACCCAAGGATGCACAGATAGGGGAGGTGGACTCCAGCCAGTGTGGGGTACCCTGGGCAGAAACAGGTGATCCTTGACCACCTCGGGCTTGGTCAGCTACAGGAAGGGTGGGGTTGCACCCTGCACTCCAGAGCACTGGGGAAGCTCTGGGCAGCTGCCAGGGCCTTGTCTTCAGGGCCAGGGACAGTGGCCATGACCATGAATTATCTGAGAGGGAGGCTGGGGTCCAGCACCTGGGCCATTCAGGGAAGGGGCAGCCCACCCGGCTCCTGCTATTCCCAGGGGACTCAGGACAGGGTTGAAGGTCTTTTTTTGTGACCCAGAGCCCCTGAGGGCCCCATGGAGCTATAGCCCTAGGACAGCCAGCAGGTGCCTGGGCCCCACAGTCAGGTGAAACCACCCCACACTCTGAGGGGGGCCTGGCTCAGCTGTCCGAGGCTGTGCCTTGGCCTCCTGCCCCCCAGCAATGTGTCCCTGGCACCTACTTGTTCTTGAGGAGATTCCTGGCCTCAGGCTGCCATCCCATGGGGGTGGGTGCAACTGGAGAGAGATGTGGAGGTGGTACTGGCTGGGGCACCCCCTCCCAGCCCTGCCCCCACTGTGCGAGGCTGAGACAATGTGAGGGAAGGGGAGAGGGCTGCCCAGTCCTGGGGGTCAGTGGCTGTGGACAGCAGCCTCCTGTCTCCAGGGAGGCTCAGCAGACAAGTGAAGGAGGAGCCCACCCTGGCCCCAAAAGCAGTGTGTGTTACCCCCAGATCCCCCCACCTGAGCCAGGCCCAGTCCTCCTGCTGCCTCCAGGCCTGTCCCTAGGGCCGTGGACTTGCCCAGCATAGCATGGGCACTCCACAGTGGCAGGTGCCAGCCCCAGGGACACCTGACCAGCAGGTGTCCTTTGCCCCTTTCGTCTGTGAGCTGCTGGAGGTGACCTTTGCTGGGGAGGGGGACCCAGGCTTGGCCAAAAAGTATTGCTGGGAGAAGGGGGAGCTGAAGGTCTGCGGGTCCTGCCATGGCCCTGGGCATGTCCTGTGGGCAGCAGGCCAGAGGCTGCCCTGAAATGGCTGTGGCTCGGCTGAGCTGACGAGACATTCCAGAGACCCCTGCCTGGCCCACTGGTGCTCCCTGGAAAGGGTCTCCAGAGGCCCTGGGTGCCTGGCTGTCCTGTCCACCCCCTCCCACCCCTCCCACCTCTGTGGCTCTTGCGATTCACCCCACCTGAAGCTAGGCAAGCTCTTGAGCTCACAGGGAGGGTGCAGGTGGGAGTGCCAGCTCTGACCCTTCCTGGACTCCAAGGCAGAGCCACGCTCCTGACCACACCCGGACACACGTGCTTAGTTCTGTCTACTGGGCAGAGTCCTGTCCTGATGTACCCTGGGTCCTGGGAGCCTGGGCCTCAGTGGCTCGTTGGCAAAGGGACATCCCAAGTCACTGGTGGTTGGAACCAGAGCTCCGATCAGGGAAGGTGGACCCCCAGGGAGGAGGAGGCAAGGCCAGTGACAGAGTGAGACCAGAGAGGGTGTGCGGGAGGCCCAGCGGTATGTGGTGGAGGGAACTGCGAGGCTGGAGGGCAGTGGTGGGCACAGGCCTGGGTTTGGCACGGAAGCCTGACCTGTCTCAGGGCTGGGTGGTCTCCCCGTCTCCCCCACCCAGTCTTCTGTTCAGTGCACGCCATACCCAGCCCACTGTGGGAGGCCGGGAGTGCCTGGGTCTAGTCCTTAGCCTCCTGTGGCCCCTGAGAGCTGGGCACCCGCTGGAGCGGAGGTTGCAGAGCTGCTGGGGGACGGAGAAGTGTACATCGGTCCTCCAGCCCTGCAGGCACAAGGCAGCTACGTCAACACGGCCCCCTGCTTCCCCCAAGGATGATGGGAAGGGGGGGTGTGAACTGAGCTCCATCAACACGGCCTCCTGCTTCCCCCGAGGATGGGGATGGGAAGTGGGGGGTGTGAACTGAGGTCCTGCAGTGGAGGAGATGGGTAGGGGCTGGGCACAGCAGCAACACCCACCTGGATGCAGATGCCTGGGGCACAGGCCTCCTCCCTGGGAAGGTCCAGGAAGGCAAAGGCAGGGGCGGCTGCGGGGTCACCCTGGGATGGGGGAGGGCAGGTCACAGGCAGTGGGAGGAAGGGCAGATCAGGCTAAACCCTGTCCTTCTCCCACATCCTCTCAGCACAAAGCAGGGCTGGCCCCCTACCCCTCCCTGCCAGGTAGGCTAGACCCTGGGTGGGCTCAGGGCCCAGGTGGGGCAGAGACCACTACAGGGAAGTGATGGGGTCCTGCTGTCCCCCCCCACACTTCCCCAGGATGGAGCCCCTCTCTCGGCTCACTGAGGCTGGAGGGAGCGGGCTGGCCTGGAGTGCGGGTTGGCAGGCAGGGAGCTGTGACTTCCTCCTGTGACACAGGTGCACCTGGAAGTGGGCGGGGCTGGACGAGAAGAAGGTGGCCCGGAGGTGGCCCTTCATGGGCGAAGGCTGGATGGTCATTTTCCAGGCTGTAGGGAGTGAAGGGTGAGACTCCCATCTGGCCCAGCACCCCACTGCCTCCCTTCCTTCCCCAGAGGGCCCAGTGCCTGCCCACTGTACCTCCCCCAACCCACCTGGTCCCTCACTGGCCCAGCACCGTTATCCCACCTCCCCGACCAACACAGAGTGACATAAAGGATGTTCTGTGCGGCGTCCACGCTGTGCAGGCCCCATGGAGAACTTACTTGGGAAGCGACGCTGTTCAAAAGGGCACCGCACCCAGGACCCCCAACTGGTGGAGAACTGCAAAGTGGGGTGAGGGGTGCAGGAGGGTGGAGTGTGTGCAGGGCAGGGACAGGGCAGGGACAGAGACAGGCTGGGTCAGCTTCATGGTGCTCTGGCCCAGATCCCCTCCTTAGGCCCTTAGCTCACCCACTGTCAGACCAGAAGGGGGCTCTGAGGGACGGCTGGGAGGGTGGGCTCCAGGGCTGGGCAAGGGCCCCCGCCCCACTTCCTGTCCTGATGCCCCCTGGCCCCTCCCCAAATAGGGCACTGGCAGGCTGTGGCAGCCCCTCACCTTCAGGCAGAGCTGGGGTTGGGTGTCCACCAGCGGGTACTGCACCTGAGGAGGGCTGGGGTCAGGCTGTGGCATCCATGCCCACCCCCATCCCTGCCGAGCAGGCACTCACTCTGCGATGCACCAGCTGGCTGGATCGCTGCAGCTTACGACAGCCGGCCCCGGGCCCCGGGCGCCAGCACAGGCTCACATGGCCACTCACAGGGCAGGTGGGCTCCCAGCTCAGTGTCTGGCTCCTTGGGTGGTAGTAGACCGTGTCCCACAGCACCTCCAGTGCCTCAGTGTCTGCAGGAACCCTCCCCCAAACACAGGTCAGTTGGCCCCTACTCTTGCTGCCAGGCCAATGGGGTCTATCACCCACTCAAGTGACCACTGGGCCAGGGTCCAGAGCAGTCCTCCTATGGGTTGCTGAGCCCTGTCCCAAGTCTGTGCATGTGTGTGCATGGGTGTGTGCGCCTATGTGTGTGCCTGTGCATGGGTGCGTGTCCATGGGCATGGGTGTGTGTGCCTGCCTGTGCATGGGTGTATTCGTGTGTATGTGTGTGCACGTGTATGGATGTGTATGTGCATGGGTGCGTGTCATGGTGTGGGTGTGTATATGCATGGGTGTGCCTGCCTGTGCATGGGTGTGCGTGTGCGTGTGTGTGCATGTGTATGGGCGTGCATGTGCATGGGTACATGTGCATGTGTGTGTGCAATGTCGCTGAGCAGAACCGAGAGCAGGGCATCTCTTATTTTTTTCAGACGGAGTCTCACTCTGTCCCCCAGGCTGGAGTGCAGTGGCGTGATCTCAGCTCACTTGCAAGCTCCGCCTCCCTGGTTCACGCCATTCTCCTGCCTCGGCCTCCCGAGTAGCTGGGACTAGAGGCGCCCCCCACCACGCCCGGCTAATTTTTTGTATTTTTAGTAGAGACGGGGTTTCATCGTGTTAGCCAGGATGGTCTTGATATCCTGACCTCGTGATCCGCCCGCCTCAGCCTCCCAAAGTGCTGGGATTACAGGCGTGAGCCACCGCGCACGGCCTGGGCATCTCTCTTGTGCCCCTCAGACAGCCCCTCTTGACAGCCTTGATTTTCCCAGGTGAGCTGGGCCACGTGAGCACACACACACACACACACACACACACACACACGTGCACATCCACATCTGTGCACAGGTTCCCTTGGTGACAGGCCCAGGGATTTAGGCTGGACCTGCCCCTTATCTCATCCCCCCACGTCAGTCCTCATGGTGGGATCAGCCTGGCCGCAGCCATTCCCACCCTCCCGCCCCTTGGCATCGCAGGACACTTGCCGTTTTCAAAGGGGCAGATCTGGATCCGCACCGCGTCAGGGGTCGCAGACCAGCCCTGTGGGAGGGGTTGGGGTCAGCGCAGCCCGCCCACCCCTGTGTTCCCCCACCCGCCCCAAGTACAGGCCACACCTCCAGGCACAGGCACGGCAACTCCTGGCTGTAGGGCAAGGAGACGACCCGGGAGACGTTGTTGGCGGTCACCTGCAACCCAGAAAGGGCGGTTGAGGGGCTGCGCGGGAGGGCGGGGGTGGTCCGAGGTGGGCGGGGCCTGGGCCTGACGGGGCGGGGACGGGAGGTGGGCGGGGCCTAGGCCTGACCGGGGCGGGGACGAGAGGTGGGCGGGGACTGGAGGTGGGCGGGGCCTAGGCCTGACCGGGGCGGGGACGGGAGGTGGGCGGGGCCTAGGCCTGACGGGGCGGGGACGGGAGGTGGGCGGGGTCTAGGCCTGCCCCGGCGCGGAACGCGGAGGTGGGCGGGGCCTAAGGTTGACCAGGGCGCAGGGCGCAGGCGCTCACTTGCACCGGGGCGCCCACGTCCTCGCAGGTGAACCGCTTGTGGCAGAGCCGCACGTAGTAGTCGGGGCTCCCAGAGGCCCTGGGCACCTGCACCAGAATCGCCTTGCGCCTCCGGTCCACCCAGTAGCTGAGCTTCCCGGCTGCAGGAGGCCGCAAGTCGGGGCCGCGCTGGGACCAGGGGTCACCGACACGGGGCTCTGTCCCGAGAGCCCCGACGTGGCGGCTCCTGTTTGGTTCAGGCGTTTGGCAGCCGCCCACCCGAGGGCCCCTCAGGATTTCCCAAACGGTGCAGAAGACCCCGGGGAGAGGAAGCCTGTCGCAGCGTCCAGGGGTCTTCGCCAGGGCGTCGAAGGAGGGAACTCACCGAGGCAGTCAGGCACGTTCCTCCCCACGTCCTCCTCTCCGCAGTCTGCAAAGCGCAGAGGCAATGGCGGGGTGCGGGCTGCCCTGCCCTGGGGGCAATCCTCCTCCACCCGCCCCCTCCGCCCCCCCTGCCCCCACCCCGCGCTGTGCCTCCGCCATGCGACCTCGAATTAAGCCAAAGGCCTTGCGGGGATCTGTCCAGTGTGAGGGCCAGGCCCCTGCCCTGGGAAGTCCCACCCCAAGCCAGGCCCTGGAGGCTGAACGGCAGCTGTGCCCAGGGGGGCCCTGGGGACCCTACCTTCCACGAGGTGCTTCTGATCCAGCTGGACCCCGCAGAAATGAGGGATGGTCCTCAGGGTGACATAGAGGTGCTGGGCCACGCTCACCTCAAAGCAGCCAAAGTACACCTGGAGCTGAGCAGGTGCAGGTGTGAGCTGCGTGGACTCAGAGGCACTGCCCTCCCCAGCTGGCCAGCTCCATTTGCGTGGCTGGAGCTCAGAGCGAGGGATGGCGCCCAGGAGGAGCGGTGCCCAGTCTTCGGGACGTGGGTGGCAGAGCCCTGCCCTGGCCTCACCTGCTGCCCCACCTGCTGCCGGTGGGAGGCCCTGGCCACCCACACGCTCTGACACTGCGTCTCCTGGGTGTCCAGGCTCACGGTGCAGGCCTCCAGGCCCCGCAGGTGCTCTGGGTGGAGGAAGGGCCCAGCAGGGCACGTCAGAGTAGGGCTGCCCCTGGCTCCAGACGGGGCCGTGGGACCCTGTTCCTCTGCCTTCTCTCTGTGAAGTGCGGTTAGCAGCGCCCCGCTCCCTCACCAGGCTGCCCAGGGTTTGATGGGAATAAAAGGCACCTGGGCCCACTGCTGGACCTGTGGGTGTTACTCCCACCCTCGAGGCCACCTCTCACCATGCAGGGTGATGGAGGCGCGTACACGCAGGAACAATGAGCAGCCGTCAGAGGGGATACATTGCATGGCAGTGTAAGACGTCAGGGCCTCCAGGACTGACCTGGACATGGACACAGGGCGTGGCCGGCAGAAGCTGTTAAAAATGTTCCCTGGGGATAGAGAAGGCGTGTAAGGCCTCGAGTTCCCTGGTGCTTGGAAAGGCTTTGTGGTTGGTTCTGTGAAGGGCGAGAGAGCCCTGGGACTGCACAGTCTTTGCTGGGGGGTCTTTACTATCTTGCCCCAAGCCAAGTGGGGAGCAAGCCCTCTGGCATGTAGTGAGCCCACCCCGAGACACACTCTGAAATGTCTGTGGGACCCTAGCAGTGGGCCCAGGTCAGTGGGGCAGGCTGCACACCAGTCTGCATCAGAGCAGTAGAAGCTGCTGCCCCACCTGGCCAGCAAGGGGGCAGGGAGCCCACCTTGACTTGCCGGCAAGCTCTGTCGCCTCTGCTCAAAGACGAACAGCAGAAAAGGCCAACACGGGCTTGCTGGGACACCTGGGAGGCGACCGCAAGGTTGCTGCAGCCCAGACCTCTGTCCACAGAGAAGTGGCCACATCCTTGCAGGGAGGGTTTGCCTCCAGGGCCTTTTGCTCGGAGACCAAACACCATTCCAGGCAGCCGCATCAGACCTGCGCAACGGGGAGCTGGGGTATCATTTGGGGCACCAGGGGCTCAGCAATTTTGCTGCCTTTGCTCAGCCAGGTTTGCAGGTGGGACTCAGAGCAGAACTTCACTTGAGCCACAGAGCCTGGCAACCCGGCATTCCACAGGAGGACTGCCACCCTCTTTATAGAAGGCCTGGCCACCGAGTCATGGGACCTCATGCTGTTGGTGAGACAGGGCAGCTGCTGCTCAGCGGAGCCCACACTGAACACGGCACCCTGCTGAGGCAGGAGAGGAAGGAATGAGGGTAACCAGGAACGAAGGGATAAGCAAAAGAACAGCAGGTGCAGCCAGTTCCAGGCAAGATTAGGCAGCACACAGGCCACAGCCTCCCTCCTGTGATAATGAGACTCCACTTCAGTCTCTGATTGTTGCAGACTCATCCTCCACAGGGTGTAACCCACTGGGAACCTCCACAGGGCAGCTAGGGGTGTTACCAAATTCTTTTAGCTTTATGAAAACCTTGGGGCGCATTGCAATCGGGGTCCTTGGCCGCTTGCTTGAGCCTGCTCCCGTTCTGTGGAGTGCTCTTTCTCTTCAGTAAATCTGTGCCCTCCTTACTCCGTTATTTTTTGTTGCTTTACTTGTGTGTTTTGTTCAGTTCTTTGTTCAACACGGCAAGAACCTAGACAACTGACAGCTGAGACCTTCCACCCAGTAACTCTGTGCCTCAAAGGGGCAATGGGAACGAAGAGGTCCGAACATCCTATGGGTAAGAAATCCAACTCTTTCTCTTTTTTTTTTTTTTTTTTCGAGACGGAGTTCCGCTCTGACGCCCACGTTGGAGCACAGTGGCGTGATCTCGGCTCACTGCAACCTCTGCCTCCTGGGTTCAAGCAATTCTCCTGCCTCAGCCTACCAAGTAGCTGGGATTACAGGCATGCACCACCACGCCCGGCTAATTTTTGTATTTTTAGTAGAGACAGGGTTTCACTATGCTGGCCAGGCTGGTCTCAAAGTCCTGACCCAGGTGATCCGCCCGCCTCGGCCTCCCAAAGTGCTGGGATTACAGGTGTGAGCCACCACGCCCAGCCAGAAATCCAACTCTTGCAAATTCCCACTGCAGACCAGAGAGACTCACAGCAATCTGATTTACCCTCCTGCCTGAGATAGCGGGAAACCAAGGCAAAATCCATGAGCAATGGTTTCAAGACAGTGGGCATGAGGAAGTCAGGGCCAGTGAGTCCTGGGAGACAGGAAACAGTCACAGTGAGCTCTGGGAATGTGCCACTGTCTGGGAAGTGTTTCCAGGCAGTGGTGGGGGTGAAGTCCCAAGTGGAGCTTGGCACACTCCCTGAGAGGAGGAACTGGGATGGAGGGTCTGGGCAGCCAGGGCCTTCAGGACTGAGTATGAGAGGGGAGAGGATAATGCAGAGAGAGAACTCTGGGGAGCATCCACTTTGCTAATAATACTCAGTGGAGTATTCATGAACACACGCATGTGAGGGAACACCCAGAGGTGGAGAAAGAACCACCCCAGGGAATTTGAGGGAGTGGCCGGGCGGGGCTCACGCCTGCAATCCCAGCACTTCGGGAGGCCGAGGCAGGCGGATCACCTGAGGTCAGGAGTTCGAGACCAGCCTTGGCAACATGGTGAAACCCCGTCTCTACTAAAAATACAAAAATTAGCCGGGTGTGGTGGCGGGCGCCTGTAATCCCAGCTACTCAGTAGGCTGAGGCTGAAGAATCACTTGAACCCAGGAGGCGGAGATTGCAGTGAGCCGAGATCGCATCACTGCACTCCAGCCTGGTGACAGAGCGAGACTCCATCTCAAAAAAAAAAAAAAAAAAAAAAGGCTGGGCACGGTGGCTCACGCCTGTAATCCCAGCACTTTGAGAGGCCACTGCACCCAATCAACAAAATTTTAAAAATCACTTATGATTATCTCAATAGTCACAGAAAAATTTTTTGACGAAGTTCACCATCCATTCCTGATTTAAATAAAAATCTCAGCAAACAGGGAATGAAATTTCCTTAAACTGATAAAGACAATCTGTGAAAAACCTATATCTAACATCACATTTCATAGTGAAAGAATAGATTATTTCCCTGCCCCCCAGATCAAAAACAAGACAAGGATCCCTGCTCTTCTCACTTCGACTCAATACTGCAGGGGAGACCCTACACCATGCAATGGGGCAGGAAAAGAAATAGGCTTCTTGCTTGGAAACGAAGAAGTAAAGTTGTGTTCTTTTGTAGATGACATGATTGTCTCTGTAGAAAACGCTAGTATCTACAAAAAAGGCACTGCAACTAATAAATAAGTTTAGCAAAGTTGCAGGATACAAGATCAGTATACAAAAATCCACTATTTCTTTTTTGTTTTTCTGTTTTGTGTTTTTTTGTTTTTGCTTTTGTTTTTGTTTTTGTTTTTGTTTTTGAGACGGAGTCTCGCTCTGTCGCCCAGGCTGGAGTGCCGTGGCGCGATCTCCACTCACTGCAAGCTCCCCTGCCTCCTGGGTTCACGCCATTCTCCTGCCTCAGCCTTCCGAGTAGATGGGACTACAGGTGCCCATCAGCACGCCCGGCTAATTTTTTTGTATTTTTAGTAGAGATGGGGTTTCACCGTGTTAGCCAGGATGGTCTTGATCTCCTGACCTCGTGATCCACCCGTCTCAGCCTCCCAAAGTGCTGGGATTACAGGCTTGAGCCACCGCGCCCGGCCATGTTTTGTGTTTTTTTGAGACAGGGCCTCACTCTGTCGCCCAGGCTGGAATGCAGTGGTGTGATCTCGCCTCACTGCAACCTCTGCTTCCCAGGTGCAAGTGATTCTCGTGTCTCAGCCTCCCGAGTAGCTAGGACTACAGATGCGTACCACCACACCCAACTAATTTTTTAATTTGTAGTGGAGACGGGATTTCGCCATGTTGGCCAGACTGGTCTTGAACTCCTGACCTCAAGTGATCCACTTGCCTCAGCCTCCCAAACACTGTATTTCTATATACTAGCAAAGAATAGCTATAAATTGAAAATTTAGAAATAAAATAAAGCCGGATGGTTTGGGGATAAAAAGCCAGGCTGTGCTAGGGAGCGCGGCGGGGACTGAGGGGAGTGAGGAGAGCTTCGTCCCCAAGGCTGGTGTTTCCTTCCCTTGGAGGATCTTCCCTGGGGCTTGGTATGCAGCAATCTTCAGAGAAATGACTGTGCCTTAGAACTCGGTGTCTATGTTGTCATCCGTGTGTGTTCGGCCAACAACTCCCCTTTAATGCCAGCACTTTGGGAGGCCGAGGCAGGCAGATCACCAGAGGTCAGGGGTTCGAGACCAGCCTGGCCAACATGGCGAAACCCTGTCTCTACTAAAAATACAAAAATTTGCTGGGGATGGTGGTACGCACCTGTAGTCCTAGCTACTCAGGAGGCTGAGGTAGGAGAGGAAGGGAGGCAGAGGTTGCAGTGAGCACAGAGCACACCACAGCACTCCAGCCTGGGTGACAGAGTGAGACTCCATCTCAAAAAAAAAAAAAAAAAAAAAAAGACAACCTCCTTTATGCAAGAAATGAGAAATCTGCATCTTTTGACCCTTTCCAGAAAAAAGACAAAGACTTATTCCAGACAACCAAGAAAGGAATCAAAACCAGAAAGTTAAAAAAAAAAAAATGGTAAAGCCACAGAGGAGAAGGACTCACATTGAGCACGGAAAATGAGGACATGTACAGAGTTAGTGAAACGGGTGCAGGAGGAGAAGCTGCTCATTGAGAAATAAAATGTACAAAAATAAGAACAGGCTCTTGTCCCAACTAAGCTGACAAAATGAAGAGGAGGCTGTGTGGAAGGAAGGGTGAGTAAAGCAGAAACACACAAGATTAGTGTGGTACAAAACAGAATTCATTGTTACTGTGTGGAAAAAGCTGTGAAACTACAATTCATCATAAACTCTTAGAAGTAAATGTTTTGCCTCATCCAAAATAAGGCACATAAATAACACCCAGAGACTTACCAGAAGAGTGCCTGACAGATGTGCTTCCTCCGGGAAGGAGAAGGGAGCGCAACAGGAACCAATCGGTTACGGAAAGGACCGGCGAGCGCGGAGAATGGGAAACACAGTGGGAGTGGGGAATTGGGAATTCAAACTGGTGTTGACAGAGGAGGAGGCTGAGGACAACTGTGTGTGTTTAAAAACACCTGGGCCGGGCATGGTGGCTCACGTCTGTCATCCCAGCACTTCGGGAGGTCGAGGCAGGCGGATCACTTCAGGTCAGGAGTTTGAGACCAGCCTGGCCAACATGGTGAAACCCCATGTCTACTAAAAATACAATGATTAGCTGGGCACAGTGGTGCTGGGAGCCTGTAATCCCAGCTACTGGAGAGGCTGATGCAGGAGAATCCCTTGAACCCGGGAGGCGGAGGTTGCAATGAGCCGAGATTGCGCCACTGCACTCCAGCCCGGGCAACAAAGCAAAACCTTGTTCCCCACACCTGTCGAAAAATTAAAAAAAAAAATACAGTATAACAAAAATAAAAATTAAAACACGCTGGGACTACACTTCCCTAATATGGGAGACCAGGCCATTTACACCGACTCAACTGCTGAAAAGTACTAATTAGGCTGGAGAAAAAAAATACTTTTTTTAAAAACTTCCTAGAAAGGTATGAGAGCTGCGAAACGTATCAGGATGGGGGGCTGAGGAAAGCGGGGTGTAGGAGGTTGCTTTACAGGGATGGGGGATGGAGGGAGGGTTTCTAACCCAGTGGGAGCTGAGGGCTTTGTGGGGAGGCCCCAGCACATGGTGAGGGAGAACTTCCCCAGGTTGAGCTGGGCCTTGACCTGGGTTAGCGAGAATTGGACCGATCCTCTCCCCAAAGCCCAGAGTCACTGAGTGGAGTAGCGGGGAGTAGAAAGTTCCAGAGTCGCTGAGTGGAGTAGCGGGGAGTAGAACGCTCCCCAAAAGCCCAAAACCGAGTACAGATTCACAGCCCAGGCTGGGCCCACCAGGAAGACCCATGAAACCTCAATCTGTGAATCTGGTTTAAACGGCCGGACAGTCAGGCACTGCTCCTGGCGCCACCCAGCAACAATGGGAATCCAACCCCCGGGAGGCCCTCCATCCTGGGACTTTGAGCCACTGAAGGTAAACAAGCACTCCAGGAAGCAGAGAGCCTGGAGTGACGCTGCAGAGAGGCTGGGCCCACGGTGTCCTCCAGTGACCAGCCACAGGCCAAGCAGAATTAAAAACAGGCTTGAAAATACAGGCAGTGGGAAAGGCTGTGACGAAGGACCGGGCACACTTGAGAGAAACGGAATTCCTAGAAACAAAACCACCGCGACAGAATTAAAATGCAATGGGTGATTTTTAAGAGCAGATTGGGGCCGGGCGCAGTGCCTCACGCCTGTAATCCCAGCACTTTGGGAGGCCGAGGTGGGCGGAACACGAGGTCAAGAGATCGAGACCAGACTGGCCAACACGGTGAAACTCCGTCTCTATTAAAAATACAAAAAAAGTTAGCCAGGCATGTTGGCACATGTCTGTAATCCCAGCTACTCAGGAGGCTGAGACAGGAGAATTGCTTGAACCTGGGAGGCAGAGGTTGCGTTGAGCCCAGATTGCACCACTGCACTTCAGCATGGGCAACAGAGCGAGACTCTGTCTCAAAAAAAGAAAAAAAAAAAAAAAGGTGGGGGAGGTTAAAGTAAAAAACCTATATGATAATTTTCATAGATGCAGACATTTTACATAAAATTCAATACCTATTCATGATAAAAGAATGCTTAGCAAGCTAGGAAAAGAAAGGTACCTCTTTGTCTAGATCAGGGACATCTAGTGCAAACATCCAATAAACTTAACACTGAGCAGTAAACCTTCGGAATCATTACCATTAATATACCATTAATATCAAGACTCAGACAGGAATTCCCTCTTTCAACATTGCCCTGGAGATCTGAACCAATTCCACAAGATCCGCACCCTCCACCCAATGCATAGGTTTACAAGCTGTCATTAGCTGCAGAATATGTGATCAGCTATTTAAAAAAGGAGACTCAATAGGAAATCTATTAGAAATACTAAACAGGATTGTATTTTTTTACTTATTTATGTTTTTTTGAGGCAGAGTCTCACTCTATTGCCCAGGCTGGAGTGCAGTGGCACAATCTCGGCTCACTGCAACCTCTGCCTCCTGGGTTCAAGTGATTCTCTTGCCTCAGCCTCCCAGGTTGCTGGGATTACAGGCAAGTGCTACCATGCTCAGCTTTTTTTGTTTTGTTTTGTTTTGTTTTTGAGATGGAGTCTCACTCTGTCGCCCAGGCTGGAGTGCAGTGGTGCAATCTCAGCTCACTGCAAGCTCCGCCTCCCAGGTTCACGCCATTCTCCTGCGTCAGCCTCCCGAGTAGCTGAGACTACAGGTGCCAGCTACCACGCCCGGCTAATTTTTTTTGTATTTTTAGTAGAGATGGGGTTTCACCATGTTAGCCAGGATGGTCTCTATCTCTTGACCTCGTGATCCACCCACCTCGGCCTCCCAAAGTGCTGGAATTACAGGCGTGAGCCACCACGCCCGGCCTTTTTTTTTGTATTCTTAGTAGAGACAGGGTTTCACCGTGTTGGCCAGGCTGGTCTCGAACTCCTGACGTCAGGTGATCCGCCCGCCTCGGCCTCCCACAGTGCTGAGATTACAGGTGTGACCACTGCGTTGGCCATGCTTTGCGTTTGTTGTTTGTTTATTAATATCGTCCACTTTGTGAATTAGCATTTCATCCTTGCGCTGGGACCAGGCTGGTCTAATCTCCTCCCCTAAACTTAGAGGTCCTTGAGGCAAAGAAACATTTAATTAAAGTTTAGCCATCTATTTTTCTGTTAAATTCAAGTAAAAATAAATAAAATACTTTAAATGACATAAGGTAATTTCATTTCTATAAAATAATTTTTATCTGTTTATCCTGCAAATATCTGTATATTTGGCTACACAAATGTCTAGAACAGGCCAGGCACGGTGGCTCATGCCCATAATCCCAGCACTTTGGGAGACTGAGACAGGAGGATTGCTTGAGCCCAGGAATTTGAGAATAGCCTGGGTTTGGTTGACCAACCAATGATAGAAAGACCTCATGTCTATGCTTATAAAAATCAAAAATAAGAAAAAGAAAAAAAAAACCCAAAATGTCCAGAGCAATGTTGGTCTAGGTAAGTACTGCTTATTTCTACATGGAGGCTTTTCGTTGAGCTTTAACTTTCTTCCTTATAGCGTCTGCATCACTCAGAGCCCTTTTATAAATAGATACGCTGTTTACAAAGAAAATCAAGGTAGTTGTTAAAGGCCCAGTAGGGATCACTTTACACAGGGAAAAAACTTCGCTAGAAGAAATGGGGTTTTCCACCTGCTGCTGCTGGGCTGTCAACCGGGCCGCGGGTTTGGAACGCAACGAGGCAGAGGCATTGTGTGTTTTGTTTTTTGTTTTTTCTGAGACAGAGTCTCGCGCTGCCGCCCAGACTGGAGTGCAGTGGCCGGATCTCAGCTCACTGCAAGCTCCGCCTCCCGGGTTTACGCCATTCCCAGCCTGCCTCAGCCTCCCGAGTAGCTGAGACTACAGGCGCCCGCCACCTCGCCCGGCTAGTTTTTTGTATTTTTTAGTAGAGACGGGGTTTCACCGTGTTAGCCAGGATGGTCTCGATCTCCTGACCTCATGATCCGCCCGCCTCGGCCTCCCAAAGTGCTGGGATTACAGGCTTGAGCCACCGCGCCCGGCTGGCATTGTGTGTTAAGTGGAGACGTGGGACTCTCTGGCAGGCCCACCTCTGGCCAGGAGCCGGGGCGGCCTTGCCTGGGTGTGGCCAGGGTCACACACACATCGATGAGTGATGGTGGTTTGCCCTGCCCAGAAGGGAACCCCAGCTGCTGGGGACAGTGCAGGACAGAACTGCCTGCCACGGTGGACAAAGCGGCCCTGGTGGCCTGTGGTGGGGAGTCCAGGCCCTGAGCAACCCCCAGGGCTGAGATGTACTCACGGTTCCTGTGGCTCCTGCAGGTAAAGCCCTGGGGACAGAACAGTGAGAGGGGTGAGTGACTGAGGGCACCCCCTCCCCAGCCCGTCCTGCTCCTGCCCTGTCCCTCACTCCTGGGGGTCCTGGGCTGCCCTCAATCCCGGCTCCTCCTCAGTGTCAGGGGCCTGGCCCAAGGCTGGCATGTGGCGGTCACTTAGTAAACAGTGTGGTCTGAATCTCTGTGGACCCTCAGGCCCCAGGTCCCCCAACCACTTGTGCGTTTGTTAAGTGGACACTAGCAGAGCACCTACTATGTGCCAGGCTTGCTTGGGAGAGCACCTACTATGCGCCAGGCTTGCTTAGGTGCTGGGACTCATAAACAGAGGAAAACTGAACCATCCCTGCCTCTCCGGGAGCTCACATTCCGAGAAGGGGGAAACAGAACAATTTGAAACTGGGAAATCAGCAACTTATATTTTATGCAACTAAAATAAAGAGGTGGGAAAATAACAGAGGGAGCAAGAGGAGCAAGAGGGGTCCGGAGAGTGTGGGGGGTTCAGGTTATAAATCCAAGGAGTGCTTGGGGGGCCTCGTAGAGGTCAATTTCATGGACTTGGAAGGAAGTGAGGCTGAGCTGGTGGTGGGGGGTGGAGGCGTGCAGTGCGGTGAACAGGCCCTGGATGGTCGGGGTCCAAGCTGCACTCCTGATTTGTTATCATCCCCAGCCCAACCTGACCAAGGGTGCCCAAAGAGGGGCACGAGGACTTGTGGCCAGGTTCCTGGGGGCAGAAGGGTCCTGTGGGACAGGCTGCTCCCAGACAGCCCGTGGGTGAGGCAGGAGGTGCCCGGCACCCCAGCACTAAAGGCGTGGGAGCTGAGGGAGCACAGGGTGGCACTGGCACCCTCAAAGCAGGGCAGGACCCCCAGAGTCCAGGCCCCCTGGGGCGGCCACTGAGCTGGGGCGCTGGACTGTGCATCCTGTGGTCAACACAGCCGCTCCATTCTTGAAAAAAGCTGACCCTCTACTGACGGGATGGGGAAGCCCAGGCTGTCCGGGTTGGGGTGGGGGTGGGGGGAGCTCCAGATGGAGACCTGGACTTCTGCTCCTAGCCCAGGTGGAGCATGGAAAAATAAAACTCGGCCCACTTCTGTTCCTTGAATTGTGGAGCGGGTATTACCGGTGGCTACACCTCTTTCTAAATATTTTTTATTTTGGAATACGTTTAGATTTACAGAGAGTTTACCCAGGATTCCCTCATCTCAACAGTTTCCAGGGCATTTGCAAAACCTGGGGAGCCACATGGGTGGGCGGCAGTGAGTGACACTCAGTCTAGTGTGGAATCGGCGGCAGTGAGTGACACTCAGTCTAGTGTGGAATCGGCGGCAGTGAGTGACACTCAGTCTAGTGTGGAATCGGCGTCAGTGAGTGACACTCAGTCTAGTGCATGCTCCTAGTGAGCTGTTTTCTGTTCCAGGGTCCAGGCCAGGACCCCACCCTGCAGATGGCCTCCGAGTCTTCGTTCTCACCCCACTGTCTCCACCCATTTGCCGACCACCCCAGTAAATCCCCAGAGACTGCCATGCGTGACCCTCCTCCGCCCGCCATGGGCACGAAATGCGCTGCCCTTGGGTGGAGTACAGGCTGGACTCAGCGTCCTGATGGAAACCCCGCCTCGGCCCCTGGTGGAGAGCAGGGCCTCAAACGAGGGGCTGGCGGAGCCGACCCCAGGCTGCTGAGGGCTCTGCCCAGGCAAAAGGGGCCAGGCTCACCTGGGGCAGCCTCTGGGGAACATGATCCGAGCAGGCCTCAGGTGGGCAGGCGATGGCAGCCCAGACCGGCCCTGGCACAAAGGGAGCGGCGGAGGCAGCGCTGGGAGGCCCAGTGAGGCCACCTGTGCGGAACTGCAGGGGGGCAGTGGCGTGGGTCCCCGGCCCTCCCTGTCTCCCACCAGGTGCCCTGAAGCCCCTCTGGGCGCCCACGGTGGCCTGGACTCCCCGCCTCCAACTCCAGGAGAGAAAGAATCCCTGGGGGCTCAGAGGCCGGGGTGGGCTGGAGATGCGAGGGGCGTCCGCTCTCTCTCCTGACTTCCCGGACTCTGAAGCCCACCCAGGGCTGGCCCGGGGCCCGAGTGTCTGGGGCTGCAGGAGAGGCCGCTGTCCGGGCGCAGGACTTCGCACGGCTCTGCCCCGCCCCTCCCCTTCCCCGCGGGCCACGGGAAGCGGGACCTGGGCGCGCTGCGGGGAAGGTGGGGGGAGCTGGGAGGCCTGAGCCTGGGCCCTGGGCGCCTCCCCCACACGGGGTTTTCCGTCGTGCTTCTCGGGGCTTCCCAGCGGCCGGCGTTGGGGGCGGTCTGTAGGGAACCCCCAGGTCAGCTGCTCGCGGCCCCAACCGGCTCAAACTCCCCTGCCTCGGGCCCAGCTTCCCGCCGTCACCCGCCCGGGTTCCCCACCCCGGGGCGCGGCTGTAGCCCCGGCCTCCCCTACCTGGCTTCCCGCGCCCCCTCGCATCCACCTCCCTGTCCAAGGCTGCCCAGGCAGCGCCCCTACACCCACCTCCAGCTTCCCGCTCCTCCTCTCACCCCTCGACCCCTCCTGCTCCTGCTCGGCCCTCCCCACCCCATCTTCCATGAGACCCTCCCTCAGCCCCGCCAAACCCCTGCTCTCCCCTCCCCTCCAGCACTTCCCCTCCTTCCTCGCCTCTTCCACCTGCCTCAGCCCCTGCCCCTTTCCTTGGAGTACCAAGGGCTCAGTCTTGGTCCCCACACATTCCCCAGGATCACCTGCCGGTCCCAGCGGAGACAGCCCCATCACCCCTCCCACCGGGAGGCTGCCTGCACGCCCCGAAGCCGCCTCAGCAAAGCTTTCCTGCTTGCATTTCAAGGCTACCTTCCCCCAGGTCTCCCAACTCAGGGACCATTTCCTCCCAGGCAAAAGTTGACTCTGCGGTCTCATCTCTCACTTCTCCTTCCCCCTCCCAGCCAGAATCCCCAGGCCTGCCCCTCCCTGTTTTGCATCTTCACTGCAGGGTGGGATCCGGTGGACTCCCCTCCCACCTGAACCCCTCCATCTCCCCTGCTCCCACCGGTTCCCACACATCCCAGCCTGCTTTCTTCCTTGTTCCCCGAACGCCCTGCAGATCTGAGCCTGCCCACGGCACCCAGCACTCCAGCCCCCATGCCCACGGCTCCCCTCCCTGAGCTGAGCCCTCTGCTGGACCCATCTCAGGCCTGCGGAGCTGCTGGGTGTCCCACAAGTGTCCCCTGAGGTGACCAGGGCACCACCCTAAAGATACATCTTGCTCTCTGCTGTCCCCATGCCAGGAACGGTGCAACCAGCAGGTCCTCAGCGAGTCCTCCCTTTCTGGGACACCTTCCGTGCTCTTTCCATGCCTGGGTCCCCACTGTGCCTCGGCCAGCCTTGGGCACCGGCGCCCCTTCCTGGGACGCGGGGTACACTTCTTGCTGCAGGTGCTGATGAGGCGCCCTTTCCTGTAAGGCTGAGTCAGCGAGCCCTGCAGCAAGACCAGCCCCCCACCCCCACCCCTGGCCCCCGGCTCCCAACCCAGGCACCTCCACTGCCAACACCTCACTCTCAGCACATTTCCCGAGTGTTTCCTTGGCAGGTGTCTACACAAGCCCAGGTGCTGCGGTTCCCATGGCTCAGCGCAGCCACAGGGGGTGGGGTGGGAGCCCCGGTGGTTGGGGTGGGAGCCCTGGATGGGCTTGCAGGCTGCCCTAGATTCTAACACAGCCTCCTTGGAGGTCACAGGTGGGTCCGAGGTGGGCTCACCCTGCCTTGAGCTTCCAGCAAACACTTCCCGAAGCAACTCTGAAGGGTCAGGCCGGGTCTCCCAGCCTCCTTTCACCAGCGCTGCCTTCGGGGCCCCCCAGCCCCCCCGGCCCCCCCGGCCCTTGCAACCCCTTCCCGTTGATGTGCTGAGAGCATCAGGCCAGACCCACCTGAGGAGAAACCAGGGCCTTATCTGCCACAGTGTAGGGGCCTAGGAGGAGGCAGGAGCTTACCTGAGAACAGGAGAGGCCACATTCTGTAATCCAGGGAATGGCCAGGCTCTGGAAAGTGCCCCAGGTCAGGCCCAGGAACGCGAGTGCTTGCCCAGCCAGCATCTGGCTGTGCAGTGACAGCTCCCACTGGTGAGCGTGGATGTGAGTGGGGCAGGTTTTCAGGGTGCCCTGTGGCAGCGGCTCCAGGCTGACCCTGCAGCTCCAGCCCCAAAGACAAACAGAGGAGTGGAGTCTGCTCCTCACAGCAGAGCGAGCGGGACACTCCCCCTCCTGGCAAAACAGGGCTCGCTTCACAGACAGCAGCCCAGAGACTTTCCACCGTCTGGGGCCGAGAGACTGTGGCCAGACACTTGTGGAGTTTCTAGGTTTCCAAAGGAAGCATCCAGAAACCTTGGGGCCTTTGGGGTCCGAGGACGCCCTAATGGGGTTCCCCACAGGGCGGCCACTGGAGCAGAGATGGCTCCAGGCCAGTGGGATAGGCTGCCACCTATGTGCACTCCCCTCAGGTGTGCGTGAGGCCAGGATGGTAGACAAGGGCCCTGGAAAGCTGGCTGGGCTGGCAGAGGGGCAGAATCTGTCTTGGGCACTCACCACAGAGCCCCGGCTTCAGCTCCAGCCCCTAAGGGAGAGCCCTCTCCTGGGACCTGAGACTCCACCCAAGTCCCTGGCCTCCACCTCCCCTCAAGATACGAAAGGCCACCTCCCCTGTGCGGTCCTCACTGTGAGGTCCCCCGTTCTGGAAAGCAGCCCCTGAGGCCCTCACTGTGAGGTCCCCCGTGCCGGAGAGCAGCCCCTGAGGCTGGGAAGTCTGGGGCCCGGCCTCTGCTCGGGGAGCTGTTCCGTGTCCTCTTCTTATTTGGAGCATCAAATGCATAGGAAAGTTTCTGGGCAGAAGCTTACTGCTTCCCATTTGCCTCCAGCCAGGGCAGGGGGTTGGAGAGAACCAGGATGTCGTTCTGGGCTCCTCCTGGCTCCTCCCTTCCTGGACAGGCCCAGAGTCCCTGTGTCCAGCCCAATCTCTATGCTGCGGCCAGGCAGCACTGAGGCTTCCGCACCTGCCTCTGGTTCTGGGAGGGCACTGCCCCACGTGTGTGCGCGTGTGTGTGTGTGCGTGTGTGCGTGTGTGCGTGTGCGTGTGTGCATGTGTGCGTGCGTGTGTGTGCGTGTGTGCGCGCGCGTGTGTGTGGTTGGGGGATGCAGGGAGTCAATAGCTGGGGAGCCTGGGAGTGTCTAGCCGGGGTGCTCTGCCTGGAATACCCACAGGACTCCCCAGGTGTGGAGGGCGGCACCACCCGCAGGCTGGGAGAGGCCGTGGGCCTCACACTGTGGGCTCGGGTAGTCAGGAGGGAGCTTGGGAAGCAAGCTCTGGGGCTTGGTCCCAGGGAGGGAAGGCGGCCGGGACCTGCTGTGACCGTGAAGTCCTCCCTCCCTCCCACCAACCCCACTGCCCACCTCCCTGCATCCTGGACCAGCACCTCGACCCTGCCCCCACCTGGCCTAGAGCCCTCCATGGGCTGGAACTTATGCGGTCACTGCTGGGCAGAGTAAATGGGGCTGAGCCCGCCCCCTGCAGCAGCGTGCCTGTGGCCACGGTGCCCCGGAGAGAGTGGCCAGTGCCAGCCTCCATGCCACAGCGTGGTCAGCAGCAGGCAAGCAGGTTTGGGGGTAGCCCAGGACGGGCCACTGTTATCCCCCATCCCAGGCCGGCTGGGGTGTAAGACGGACACTCCAGCTGGGCCTTGCCCCTCAGCCTGGCCTCCAGCCCTCCTTATACCAGGGGACAATGGGGGCTGCTGTACTGTGGCAGGGGTGTCCCAGACGATGTCCATGGCCACGACCAGCAGGATCGTTGAGAAAGGACAAATGTCCCTTCCCCGTGGGCCCACTCACACCCAAACCTCTCTCCAGGTCTCTCTGGGACAGGCCCCCACCATGACACACCCATCACCTGAAGGCACCATCCCAGCGTGCCATGACGCAGGCAGGGGCTGCAGGTGGCCAGTAGTCGGTGACCTCCTGTGGGGACGGCCCACGGGATGTGGCTGGAGCTGGTCCCAAGGCCCAGGGAAGGGCAGTGGGGCCAGCCTCTGCCCTCTGCCCCAGGCCCACGGCCACCCTCTCCAGTCTGAGGTCAGGGGGCTCCCCGCCCTGTCTCTGAGGGCTGGGGGATTGGCCCTGCTCAGTATCCATGAAGAGCCAGGCCACCGACTCCTGGGCAGGCCCCAGCCACCGAGACCACCCACCGCAGCTGGACGAGGCCTGGGGTGGGGATGGGGTCCTTGCAAGTCTAGGTCCCCAGGGCAGCACGGCCACATGGCCCACTGACCATCCGTGCGCCCGGAAGCCCAACGGCGAAGGGCTCTGAGGGTCCAACCCCGAGGGCTCCCTCCGCGCCCGCGCTGGGCACCAGGTGGAAGGAAACGGGGTGCGGAGACCCTGGGCGGCGCCGAGACTCCTCGGACGAACGCGGGAAGGAACGAACCAGCGTCTGCCTGGGATCCGGGCTGGAGCTTTCCCCAGAGGGCTCCGAGGGGCCGGAGGGGCGCGGGGGTGCTGGGCGCGGGGCTCCCAAGAAAAACACGGCGAGGAAGCGGGTTCTCCACAACAGCGCTGTGTTCTCGGCCTCAGCTCCGCGCAGGTTTCCACAAAGACGCGCGTGGCTCCGGGTCGTTGTCCTGGTCCCCGCGCCGGTCCCGACTCACGGGGTCCGCGGGCTGCAGCTCCGCCCGCCGAGCGGCACGAAGGATGCGCCCTGCAGGACCGCGGCGCGGAACGAGCGGCAGCGCTTGCAGGGCCAGGCGGGCGGCAGCAGCCCGCGGCACACCAGGCAGGGCAGCCCTCGGGGGTCCCTCGGCAGCCCTGGGGAGGGAGGGGCGCTGAGACCGCGTGCGCCGGCCCCACATCCCCCCGGCCGCGCCTCCCTCCACCCCGACAGCACCCGCCCGCCCGGCGCGCGCCGGGACCCCCTACCCGCAACAGCGCCTTCCTCCACCAGCGTCCCCAGGCCCCGCACCCCCACCACCGCTCCTCCAGTCCCCTGACCGTCCCACACGCCCCGGGAACCCTGGACTGCGTCCACAGACCCTGAGCCCACAGACCCCTCAAATCTCGCCCCTGTGCTCTCTTACCCCAGCCCATCCCCGACTGCGCCCCAGGCCCCCTGATTGCGCCTAGCGCCCCTTGACCTCGTCCCCAGGCCCCCCAGACCGCGCCCACCCCTCCCTCTATCCACACCCACCAACAGGCGACACCCACGCCCCTCAAGGCCACGCCCCCCCGCAGGCCCCCCCAGGGCCACCCTCATCACCTGCAAGACCAGCCCAGGCGGAGAGTCCAGCCCCAGATGGCTCCCAACTCGCTCCTACATGGAGCCCACATGCTTCCCCCAGCTTTCGGATAACCAAGACCTCCACTCAAACGCGGGCCGGGGGGCGGGAGTGGGGCGTCATGCCTCTGGGATGAAGGCTCTGCGGATGGATGGTACCCTTCTCCACCCCCCTCACCGTCTGTAACACTCCTCTGCCCGGGCCCCCACCCCAGAGGGGCAGTCCAGCTCTGCCTCTAGCTCATCAGCCTCTTCCAGGCCAGTCCTGCCTAGAAGGACCCAACCCACCAGGGCATTTGGAGAAGATCAGCCCCCACCCCAACTCCTCCTGCTCTGCTGTGCCTGGGCTCAGGCTCAGACGCCTGGTGCTGAGGACCTGTCCCCACTGGGCCGGGACCAAGTGGGTGGTGGGCACAGGGCGATGCCTGCAGACAAGGGCCAGCAGCGTGCTGGGCCAGCCCCAGAGTCCCAGGATGGGTCAGCGGCTGGAGGGCTCAGGAGGGAGGTGGGAGTGTTAAGACTAGGGGTGCTCCAGGAGCCACCGAGCCCTGTCCCCACGAGAGGCTGCACCGGGTGCAGGCCATCTGGTCACGCTGGCACTTTCGAAGTGGACCTGGGCTGGGGCTCCCAGTGGAGCTAGAAGACCTGCTGCCCACAACCTGTGGTCAGACCTCACCAGGGCCCATGGGCTGTTCTGATGCCAGGAGCTGCTGGAGGGAGCACGCCCCAGGCCAGCCATCCCATGCGGTGCCCGTGGTCTGGCAGGTGGCTGCAGTCCGTGCCCCCTCCTGCATGGACTCAGAGGTGGCAGCCATGATGGGCGAGAGCAGGTAGGTGCCGTCCACTGCGGGGCTGGCCACTCAGCGAGGCCACCCCCTGCATGGGAGCTGCTGCTTTTCAAGGACTTTCACACAGTTCCTTGGAGCGTCACAGGACAGGCAAGGCTGGCAGGTGTGACCACCATGCGTCCCTTTCACCCGAGAGGCTGGGGCCTTGGCCTGGCTCTCACTCGCCTCCAGCCGCTGCCCTTGCCCTGGGGCTGTCCCATGGCTCTGGCCAGCCCTTCTCAGTGGGGTGAGCCGGTGCCAAGCCCCGTCCCCCATGTACTGGGGCCGGTGAGTCAAACTTCAGGTTTCCAAGGCCAGGAAGGGCTAGGGTAAGGCCAGCCTGCATGTTTGCTGCAGCTATAGCTGGTGGGGGAGGGAGAGAAGGAGTCTCAGGATGGGGTAGGGATGTGGGGTGAAGGGGGGACTCCCTGATTTTCCCAGCCTCCGGGGCTAAAGGTTCCCAAGCAGCCACAGCCCAACCCAGAAGTGCAGGCACCACCCTGCTGGGGCACCCACCGCCAACAGCAAACTCCGGGCCCCAGGCTGAGTCACTCTTCCCGGGGGTCTGGGTGGGGGGAGCCTCCAGTGCCTGTGCAAAGCAGTCCTTGGTTTCCAGGAACCTCGGAAGGACTGGGCCAGCCTGGCCCACGGGACAGGCCAGGCCCCGCGTGGCACAAGCAGGGCATGAGCCGCAGGAAGAACGAGGTGGGAGCAGCTCCCACTCCCCGGGGCTCTCATCCCAGCAGAGAGACACAGAGAGGCCAGGCACAGGACTGGGAGGTCAAGTCTGCAAGGGTGGCCCAGCAGGCCAGTCAGCACTATGGGGCAGGGCCTTGTCCCCCAGCACCCAGGGCCTGATAGGAGCCACCGGGGTGCCCAGAAAGTGTGTGTCCAGTGAGTCCGGGCAGAGGCTGGGCCCGCCCTAAGCCAAGGAAGAGGGGACATGGTGTCTGCAGCTCTCCGTGTGTCTGTGCGTGATTAATGGAGCGTGCATGAGCTAGCCGAGAGCTGGTGTGGGGCCTGGACCCTGCTGAGGGAGGGGAGGCCCAAGGCCTGGGCCCCAACCCTGTATGGAGGCCGGGGCTGGGGTGAGACTCACTGCGGGGCGTCAGCAGGCTCTGGGGAGCCACTAAAGCTCATGGGGTACACTCAGTACCAGGGAGTCAGTCTGGGACCCAGACCAACCCTTCCAGGGAAAACCACCAAATAGGGGCATAAGATTGGAAAAGCGTCACAAAAGCAAGCAAAAGCAGCAGGCAACCGGGTAAGGGTGGACCAGGTCCAGGCCAGGGAAGGTGAGTGAGCCAAGGAGAGGGCGCTCTGAAAGGTACCCAGCCCCGAAGCTCCTCACTCGGAGGCTTCACCACCAGGGCCACCTGGAGCTCTGGGTCCTGGAGTGTGGCGACAGAAGACACCCCATGCCCCCAACAATGTGGCAGCCCCAACAGTTGGATGCCCGGATGAATCAAAAACAGCTGGGCGTGGTGCACACCTGTGGTCCCAGCTCCTCAGGAGGCTGAAGTGGGAGGATCGAGTGAGCCCAAGAGTTGGAGGCTGCAGCTGGAGGCTGTGACTGCACCACTGCACTCCAGCCTGGGTGACAGTTGGAGGCTGTGACTGCACCACTGCACTTCAGCCTGGGTGACAGAGTGAGATCCTGTCTCAAAAAAAAAAAAAAAAGAAAAAGAAAAAGTAAAAAGGTCAAATAATTTTATTAAAAAGTAGAACTTCTAAAAATGAAAACTTTAAGAAATTAAAACTTGAATGGGTTGATAGCATCCTTAAATGAGCTGGAAGACAGGTGAGGAGACATTTTTAGAATGCAGCACAGGCAGCTAAATAAATCAAACAAAGAAGTGGGAGATTAAAAGATACCGGGAGAGAGAGAGAAGGCTTAGCAAACATTTAGTTTGTGTTCCAAAGGGAAGGAGACAGAACGGGGTGGAGGCAATATTTAAAGACATAATGGCTGAGAGAGTCCATAATTGAATAATGACACCAGCGCACACATCAAAGACATTCAAATTCCAGATCGAATAAGTAAAAATCAAATTGAATACTCAGATATCGTATTAAAACAGTCTTAACAGCTGGTAGGTAGAACCGACAGCTCCCCTTGGAGAGTGATGGCTGACTCTGCCGATTTTCCGAGAGCCACAGCAAAAACAAGACAGTGGAAAGACATATTCAGTGTTTGGTGGGAGAGTGGCTGCAACCTGGACTCCTGCCACGGAGAATCTGACTCTGTCATGAACCTGTGTGGAAAAGATATTGACAGACCAAAAACTCATCCGAGTGTCCCACCACTGGTGCCTCCCTAAGGGACACTGTCTTGAGTAGAATGAAAGTGGTTCAGAATGAACATGCTTGGAAGTCTGAGACTCAGGAAGAGTGAAGGGCAAAGAGGAATGTATGTAGTAAATCTAAAAACCAGTGGCTGTGCAAGTGATGATGATAATGACGCCCAGTAGACTGTTAAAAACATTGTTAAACAGCCTGACAGCAAGAGCAGTAAGTCAGAAGGGAGCAGGGACTTCACATTTTCCAGGCTTCGAAGTCGATGTATTGTCAGGTGGGTATAAGTGTCACTTCCTTCACTTTAGATTTTGGTAAGTTAAACGTGCAATGAGTCATTTGTAGGCAGTTAGTAAAACACTAGAAACAGAGACAGTAACCTCCAAACCAGAAGAAGGAAAAACCAAAATGAGAGAAGCAGCATCATTGAAAACTAAGGCAAGAACAGAGAGAAAAAGGAACATAGAATAGATGAGATCAACAAAAGTTAAATGAAATCAGATGCTAGATACTGTGGTCATCAGGCTCCAAGGCAGCCCGCAGTGACCCTCATTCCCAGGCACTCATGCATGTGTGCTCCCCTCCTGTCTGGATCAGGCTTGGAGCACGTGGCCAGTAGAACATAGGAGCAGCAGGGGTACGTGATGTCTCGGGTGAGGTCATAAAGACCTCATGACTCTAGTGGTCTCTCTTGAATCACTCACTGGAGGAAGCCAGCTGCCATGTTGTGAGGACACTCAAGCAGCCCTGTGGAAGGTGCACGTGGGAGGGACTGATGGGGGGTGCACCATCAGGGAGGTGGGTCCCCAGCCCCAGGCAAACCTTCAGATGAGGCTGCCTCAGTTGACACTGGAACTGGGCCTCAGGAGCATCCCTGAAGCAGCACCATGCCAATGAGCCCTTCTCGGATTCCTGAGCCACAGAAAACGTGGAGGGTAAGTGTTTGCTTTGTCAGCAGCTCTGCTTTGCGGTGATTTCTTAAGCAGAATCAATCACCACAGAATCCATGTACACAGTTACCTTAAACATAAATGTTACGTGCACTGGTTAAAAGATTAAACATTGGCAGTCCGGAATTTTATGCAGAGGAATATGTAAAACATAAGCTTATATAATGATGAAAGAAAAAACATACCAGGCAAATCCTCATCAAAATAAAATGAGTAACAATCTGAAAACTCTAAAGCAAGAACTGACAGAATTATATGCATCTCCAAGATTCTTATCATACTTTGCTTAGTAACTGATAAGCAGACGAAGAAAATGAAATATGTCAACAACACAATAAACAAATCTGGTCCAACTCATGATGCTGAACAGTCTCAGAACCGCACATTATTTGCACCAAGAAACATTTACAAAAATTAACCTCCTAAAGCAACTGACAACCACCTAACGATGCGCAGTCCTCCATCTGACGTGCACTCCTGCACCTGACGACGTGCACTGATGAAGACCTGGCATCCCCTGTTGCAGTTAATAGACTCCTGCCCCCTCTTACCACTGCAGGTCCATGCAGGTGTGGAGCAGCAAGTATAAGACACAAAAGGCATAAAGATCATAAGGGAAGAAGTGAAATGGAATTTGTTTGCAGGTGATGTGACTTTGTAGAAAACCCAGAGGCATCTACAAATTGCCAGAACCAAGAGGTGAATTTACCAACACACTGGGACACAGCGTCCATGTACAAAAGCCATTGCATTTCCCACATTTTAGCAACAAACAAGTGGAAAAATAAAATTTCAAATACTATTAATAAAAGCATCAAAATGTATTTGCAAAATATACTTACAAAAGTATCAAAAATCCATCAAATACCTAGGAATAAATATAATGAAAACTATGCAATAATACTGCTTGGAGAAACTGAAAAATACCTAAATAAATGTTGAGATACATGACGTGCAGGGATCAGAAACCTCAATATTGTAGGATATCAATTCTCCCCAAAACGATCTATAGATTTAATGCAATCTCAATAAACATCCCAGCAGGTCTTTTTAAAACTTAACATGAGACTGGACGCAGTGGCTCACGCCTGTAATCCCAGCACTTTGGGAGGCCGAGGCGGGTGGATCACAAGGTCAGGAGATCGAGACCATCCTGGCCAACATGGTGAAACCCTCTCTACTAAAAATACAGAAAAATTAGCTGGGCGTGGTGGCGCGTGCCTGTCATCCCAGCTACTCAGGAGGCTGAGGCAGAAGAATCGCTTGAACCTGGGAGGCGGAGCTTGCAGTGAGCCAAGATCACACCACTGCACTCCAGTCTGGCAACAAAGAGAGACTCTGTCTCAAAATAAATAAATAAATACTTAACATGAAAATTCAGGCCAGGTGCGGTGGCTCACGCCTGTAATCCCAGCACTTTTGGAGGCCGAGGCAGGCAGATCACAAGGTCAGGAGTTTGAGACCAGCCTGGCCAACATAGTAAAACCCCATCTCTACTAAAAATGCAAAAATTTAGCCGGGTGTGGTGGTGGGCGCCTGTAATCCCAGCCACTTGGGAGGCTGGGGCAGGAGAATCACTTGAACTCAGGAGGCGGAGGTTGCAGTGAGCTGAGATCACGTCACTGCACTCCAGCCCCAGCGACTGTGTGAGATTCTGTCTCAAAAGAAACAAACAGACAGACAACAACAACAGCAACAACAAAACCATTCAAATGACATAGAGTAGCCAACACAACTTTGAAGAAGAAACAAAGTTGGAAAATGTACACTCTCATATTTGGTTTTGTTTTGTGTTTTGTTTTTGAGGTGGAGTCTCTGTCACTCAGGCTGGAGTGCAATGGCGTGATCTCAGCTCACTGCAACCTCTGCTTCCTGGGTTCAAGCAACTCTCCTGCCTCAGCCTCCTCAGTAGCTGGGATTACAGGTGCCCACCACTCGGCCTCCTAAAGTGCTGGGGTTGCAGGTGTGAGCCACCACACCCGGCCCACTGTCATATTTGAAAACTTCAAAGACAGTATGGTATTGATATAAGGATAGGTAAATAGATTGTTGAAACAGCATAAATAATCCAGAATTCCTTCAAGAGAGTCTGTTTTTGACGAAGATGCCAAAGTAATTCGGTGGGAGGAAGGATGGTCTTTTTGATGATGGCGCTGGAACAACTGGACCGCCACAAGAAAATCTAAATTTAACATTTTATTTAGGAAGCAAGAATGCAATTCAGGGCATACACACAGACGGGGTGATCTCACTATGTCTGAAGAACCAAGAGAAGGTTGGGAGTTTTCTTAGAGAAGTACTCTGTGGTGTTTCACAAGCAAGCTCACTAGAAAGACCAGTAAGCACCAGGAGACTTGTGGGACTCTGACTGGTGAACGATGGCGTGGGTGAAAGTACTTTCCGAGTCCCAGCAGGTTGTTTCAGCAGCTCACAGATAAAACTGTCTTTGGATTACACGGGCTGTTTTAGGTGCTGGGCTCATGAAAAGTTTAATTTTTGGAGCAGGTGCCAGGTTATGTTCTGAGTATTTTTTTCCCTTGCCCCTTGATTCTGAATTAGTTATGTAGGACAAGAATGAGCCCATTTGTATCACTGGCTTTTACAACACCATACACAAAAATTCACTCAAGATGCATCATCGACCAAAATGTGAAAGTCAAAACCACAAAGCTTGTAGAAGGAATCACATAAGAGCATCTAAACGCCTGAGGGGCTGGACACCTTGTTTACCCTGAGCGATTATTACACACTGCATGTCTGCATCATCCTATCTCATGTAATCCACAAATAAATACACCTACAGGGCACCTACAGGAAAAAAAAATTAGCAAAAACTCCAAAAATAAAAGAATCACTAAGAAAGCAAAAAGGCAAACCACAGCCTGGGAGGAAACAGTTCCATTGTGCATATCTGACAAATAAATACACAGAAGAGGCCTGGCGCAGGGGCTCAGGGCTATAATCCCAGCACCTGAGGTCGGGAGTTCGAGACCAGCCTGCCCAACATGGTGAAACCCTGTCTCTACTAAAAATGCAAAATTAGCTGGGCATGGTGGTGCATGCCTGTAATTCCAGCTGCTCAGGAGGCTGAGGCAGGAGAATCACTTAGAATCCCAGAGGCAGAGGGTGCAGTGAGCCGAGATCGCGCCATTGCACTCCAGCCTGGGCGACAGAGTCAGACTCTGTCTCAAAAATAAATAAATAAATAAATAAATAAATAAATAAATATAAAGAATATATAAAAGCCACTGTTAGTAACGAACCAAAGACAAGCAACCTAATTTTACAACAGTAAAAAGACTTAGTAAGACATTTTGCAAAGCAAAATATCTGCATGGCTAATGAACAAAGTGCTTAGCACGGCTGGTCACCTGAAAAACAAGAGTTAAAACCACGATGAGATACCCGTACACCTACCAGACTGGCTAAAAACACAGCCTGACAATACCCAGTGTTGGCAAGGATGTGGGGCAACCAGGACTCTCATGTGGTGGGTGGGAGTGCAAAACACCACAACCACATTGGAAACTGGAAGTTTCTTCTAAAGCAAAACCCAAGCATCCTTCATGACCTAGTGGTGAAACTCTTGGACACATGGCCGAGACAGACAAAGGCACATGTCCCTGTAACGGCCGGCACGGGATGATCAGAGCAACTTCATTTATCACAGTCCTACACTGGAAGCAAGGCAGCTGTCTGTCAGCAGAGGACCAGGCAGGCTCTGGCACATGTGTGCAATGCAGTACTGCTCTTCACCAACAAAGGGTGCACACCTGTCACACTATACAGCCACTGCACCTCAGAGCGGAGGGTCAGTCACGGAAATACACTGGCCACTCTGCACAGCCACTGCACCTCAGAGCGGAGGGTCTGAGTTCGAGATTAGCCTGACCAATATGGTGAAACCCCATCTCTACTAAAAATACAAAAAAAATTAACTGGGTGTGGTGGCACATGCCTGTAATCCCAGCTACTCAGGAGGCTGAGGCAGGAGAATCACTTGAACCCAGGAGGCGGAGGTTGCAGTGAGCTGAGATTGTGCCACTGCACTCCAGCCTGGGCAATAGAGCGGGACTCCATCTCAAAAAAAAAAAAAAAAAAAAAATGGCCGGGCGCGGTGGCTCAAGCCTGTAATCCCAGCACTTTGGGAGGCCGAGACGGGTGGATCACGAGGTCAGGAGATCGAGACCATCCTGGCTAACACGGTGAAACCCCGTCTCTACTAAAAAATACAAAAAACTAGCCGGGTGAAGTGGCGGGCGCCTGTGGTCCCAGCTACTCGGGAGGCTGAGGCAGGAGAATGGCGTGAACCCGGGAGGCGGAGCTTGCAGTGAGCTGAGATCCGGCCACCGCACTCCAGCCTGGGCGACAGAGCCAGACTCAGTCTCAAAAAACAAAACAAAACAAAACAAAACAAAACAAAACAAAACAAAACAAAAAAAAAAAACAGATCGGCCGGGCGCAGTGGCTCATGCCTTTAATCCCAGCACTTTGGGAGGCCAAGGCAGGTGGATCACCTGAGCTCAGGAGTTTGTGACCACCCTGGCCAACATGGTGAAACCCTGTCTCTACTAAAAATACAAAATTTTAACTGGGCATGGTGGCAGGCGCCTGTGGTCCCAGCTACTCAGGAGGCTGAGGCAGGGGAATCGCTTGAATACGGGATGTGGAGGTTGCAGTCAGCCAAGATCGCGCCATTGCACTCCAGCCTGGGCAACAGAGTGAGACTCTGTCCAAAAAAAAAAAAAAAAAAGAAAGATGTCTGTTCTTCCCAAGATCTGCAGATTCAAGGTGATCCCAGCAGTTTGCTGTTCTTAAGCCGACAAGCTCCAAGGGCAGCGTGCACTTCCTGTCCTGCTGGCCGGACGAGGCCAGGTGACCCTGTCGCCACAGGCATTTTGCAGCACAGGCTCTGAGTGCACCGGTACGGTTGCCTGACTGTCACGGAACAAACACACCCCAGGTAGCCACTAGCGTAAGGCCGAGGGGCACGTGGAGCCGGCCTGAGCCCAGCCAGGAGTCTGGAAGCAAGCCCAGCTACTCCCGGCCGTGCCCTCGCCTGACCGTGAAACGCTCGTACGCACGGGTTGGAGTTGCTTGCCATGCATGGCAACCACAGCAGGAACCCGACTCACGCACGGACGCCAGTACCCGCGAGTGAGAGGCGCCTCCGGACGGCAGCACCCGCGAGTGAGAGGCGCCTCCGACACGTGGTGTCGGCTTTGGAAGCAGCTGGTGGGTGGTGAGGAAATGTCACAGATCTGGAAAGAGAGAGGCCTCTGTAAGGTGGTGTCAAAATGCCAGGTTGAATCAACAGTCATCTGTGGGGACTCCGAAGGCAGGCAATCTGCCCAGTGAACTCGCAGCACCGGGCAGAAGGGTCTGGAGGGAGAACCCTGGTGGCACGGCTGGTATGTGAGGATCAAAGGCAGAGGAGATCTTTCCTCTTCAGCATGAGAATCTGGCACCGGGCTAAGCCTCCAGCTGCCTCCCGCTGGTGACCTGGTAAAGGGGAACATAAACTCCTTTGGTCGGCGACATTGCTTATGGCAAAACTGCCCTGTGGCGGGCAGACCACGTGGGGACTGGGGAGGTCACTGGTGTCTGGGGGCCACGTCACGGGCCTTCCTGAGTGATCCCCACACCTGGGCGTGTGCCCTGTGGGCCGTAGCCATGGGGCTGCTGCAGGAGGAACTTCGCCTCCTCTGGGGCAAGAGGCATCTCCGTGAGTGGTCCCAGCCCGTGAATCTCAGTGGGAATCAGGGAGGCGGCAACACCTGCACGCCATGGTAAAGACTCCCATCATGCCCTTGTAGAGACCCCCATCATGCCCTTGTAAAGACCCCCATCATGCCATCCTAAAGACCCCCCCCACGCCATCGTAAAGACCCTCATCACACCGCCCTGAAGACCCCCATCATGCTGCCTAAAGACCCCCATGACACCACCTAAAGACCCCCATCACACCCTCGTAAAGATCCTCATCACACAGTCCTAAAGACCCCCATCACGCCTTTGTAAAGACCCCCATCACGCCGCCTAAAGACCCCCACCACACAGTCCTGAAGATCCCCATCACGCCCTCATAAAGACCCTCATCACACCGTCCTGAAGACCCCCATCATGCTGCCTAAAGACCCCCACCACACCCTCCTAAAGACCCCCACCACACCCTCNAAAGACCCCCACCACACCCTCCTAAAGACCCCCACCACACCCTCCTAAAGACCCCCATCATGCCGTCCTGAAGACCCACATCACAGCCTTGTAAAGACCCCCATCATGCCACCTAAAGACCCCCCCATCGCCAGGCGTGGTGGCTCAAGCCTGTAATCCCAACACTTTGGGAGGCCGAGGCGGGCGGATCACGAGGTCAGGAGATCGAGGCCATCATGGCTAACACAGTGAAACCCCGTCTCTACTGAAAATACAAAAAATTAGCTGGGTGAGGTAGCAGGTGCCTGTAGTCTCAGCTACTCGGGAGGCTGAGGCAGGAGAATGGCGTGAACCTGGGAGGCGGAGCTTTCAGTGAGCCGAGATCGCGCCACGGCACTCCAGCCTGGGCGACAGAGCGAGACTTAGTCTCACACAAAAAAAAGACCACCCCATCACACCACCTAAAGACCCCCATCACGCCGTCATAAAGACCCCCGTGTGGGAGGAACGGGCGATGCTGCCCTGCTGGCCAGCCGTGTCCCTGCCCCACGTCCTTCTCAGCGACTCTGAGGCCAAGAGCAGCCTGTGGCAACCCTTGAAGTCTGAACGTTTAGCCGAGGCTCGGAAGAGCCCGATGGGGACCAGGCGTGGTGGCTCAGACCTGTCATCTCAGCCCCTCAGAGCCTTCAGAAAACCACACACAAGAGCCCAGCAGTCACTTTTGCCACCTCACTCAGCCGGGGGGTTTGGTGCTGTTCATGGAGCTGCTCGAGGTCCTAACGCAAATCCTCCTGACCCGCACCACACCCCAGAGGCGTGGAGACAACGGCATCACCCGCCAGGTTCTACAGAGGGGACCCCACTACCCACCTGGCCGGCACTCCCACTCCCCCCACCCCGAGACCCCCCTGCCGGGCTGGGACAGGTGCCCCAACCCCGCTCCCCGGTTCCCGCCGGCACCTCTGTCGGGGACACCCCGGGCCCCCACACTGAAGCCTGCCCTGTGCCCTGCTCTGGAGGATGCAGCGGCTGCTGGCGAGGGCTGGGGATGGAGTAGACGGCCCCCAACCCCACAGCGCACCGCGAGCGGCGCAGGTTACCTTTGCCTCCGGGCAGCGGACGCAGGGCACCCTCCACTGTCTTCAGGCTCTGTGGCACAGGTGCCGGGGGGTGTGCATTTAGCTGGTTTGGATCCCAATGTTTGGTGGGCTGGGCTTCGGGGACATCGGTGTTTGGGGCCTGACTGTCCACATGGCGACAAGGGCAGGCCGGGAGCTCCACCTTCCCAGCAGCCTTGTTGCGGGTAGGCTGCGGGGCGCCACTGCTCTCGGGCAGCCCCCTTAAGGGTGCCAGCAAGGCCAGGGGGTGCCCCTTCTCTTCCTTCAGTCCCAAGTCTCGCTGGAGAGCTGGTCGTGGGGATCCCTGGGCAGGGTCGGGCATGGCCGAGGGGCCCTGTGCCTCCAGTGGCTGGGTGTCCAACAGCAAGGCCGAGGCCTTGAGGTTGCAGGCAGGCAGCACTTGCCTCCTGGCTCTCCTCACACTGACGCCTGCCACGCAGAGGTCGGACCCGCTGAATGGGGGCAGCTCGACCACAGGCTGTGGGGAAGGAACAGGTGGTGGGTGCTGGGCTGTGGCTGGGATGGTGGGGTCCACGCAGGAGGGGTCTGCGCAGGAGGGGCTGGTTGGGGCACAGACCCCCACCTGACTCAGGAGTGAACACCTGGGGTCCCACGCAGACCACCAGGAGGCTCCCAGGCTCTGGAGAACCTGCGGGGAGCCAAGGCTTCCTGAGGCTTGGGAGTCAGCCTGGGGGACCCCACACCCAGGAACTGGGCTGCTCTTTTCCTGAGTTTAGCCACAAAGAGGCCTCAAGAGAGAGGCACTGGCCATGCTTCCCAATGGCTCCAGCACATCTGCAGGCACAGGGAGGCCCCCGGAAGCTCCTCGGAGTGGAGGAGGCACTGCAGGCCAAAGCGAAGGAGCAGCACAGGGGGCCTGGAGGCTGCAGGCCTGGAGCCCCCACCTCTAACCAGTCAGGGCTGGGTGAGACGGGGAACAGGACGGAGGCACTGAGCCTGAGCCAGCCCGCTCGCCTGGACACCTGGAGTAGCCCCTTCCCCGGTGCCGACACGGCACTGAGCCCCATGGGAGAGCAGGACAGGCCTGGACCCTTGGCGGGACCGAGTGTGGTCACAGAGCAGGATTGGCGTCCTCCATGGACCCCGCGGCGCTGGCGGCCTGCAGCTCCACCCTTGCCCAGTGACCAGGTGGCAAAGCATCCGCATGGCGGGCAGCCACCAAACCCCCAGGGGATGGCGCCCACCGCCCGGGCAGGGGCGGACGTGGCTCACCTGCCTCCACAGGAGCTCAAAGTTGCCGACGTCACAGCTGCGGTCCACGGCCACCTTGATGGTGTCCTCCTGCACCTGTGCACACAGCTGGGCCGTGACCGGTGTGGACGGGTGCATGGTGGGGCTGGAGTTGATCTCGATCAGCCAGGGCCTGAAGTCCCTTCCAAGGACGAAGTCGGCCCCGTAGAGCTCAAAGCTGTTCTTGCGAGGCTCCACGTGGTCCTGAGCCACCTTCATGGCGTGGATGATGGCCTTCTTCATGGACGGGTAGATGACACTGCCCCACACGGCACCACGGCCCTGGCGCTGCAGGTACTCCTGGAACTTGGCGTTGGTCCACATGTTGTGTGCGGGCAGCAGGGGGCTGCGGCCCACGTCATTCTTCAGGTGCTTCTGGACGGCGTTGTTGCACAGGTGGATGGCACTGTGGGGGGGACAAGGGGCAGGTGCTCAGCCTCCGCCGGCCCAGGAGGGCACCCAAGGCCGGTCCTCCCAGCCGCGCTGCGTCCACCCAGCTGGCTCTAGAGAACTCTGCCCCTGAGGACTCCCACCCTTTGCTGGAGGGGCCCAGTTGGGATGAGTGTTACTGTCCCAGATGGAGGAACAGGGCTCAGATTGGTCATGGGATTGGCCAGGCGCACAGCTCATGGCTGGAGGCCCAGAAACGGGTGCTGGAAGGGGGCCCTGGCTTCTCACTGCCTGGGAGCTGCTTTTGCACAGTGAGTTCCTGGACCCCCTCCAGGCCCACTTGACCAGAGGCAGTGAGCAGGTGAGATTCAAAGCACCTGGCCGGCTCCTCCCAGGCCTTTCTGGGTGTGACTTCAAGCATGACCCACCAGGCATGACCGCAGCCCCTCGCCTGGGCCAGAGCTAACTCCCCTGCAAGGTCTCTGTTACATGGCTCTCGGGCCTCCCTGGATCCTCACTCTCTTGAAAAGCAGACCCCCTGCCTGCCCAGCCATCAGGCCCCCCAGCACCTCACACCAAGTGAGAACCACACAATGGTCAGAGGAAGGCTTGGCGCAGACAGAGGCTGGCAGCATCAGCATGCGGGCAGCACATTTCTGAGGACTCCGCAGGCTCTCGCCATCATGCCCACGAGGGGTCCTGGGTGAGGCGGGGGTCCATCCACCCCGGACAGCACACTCGCCTCCACCAGGCGCCCCACACGCCACCGCCCCTGAACTGGGGCCCAGGTGCTGCCCACTCCATTCCGATCCCCCGGGCACAGGCAAAATGGTGCCTTTTAAGATTTTCCAGAAATGATACAGAGTGTGGGGTGTAGGGTGCTGGCTTTGAAGGTCAGTGGGCCTGGGCCTGTCCCTGTCCCTGGGGGAGGTCATCAGCCTCCCAAGCCTCAGTTTCCCCCCATCTGTGCCTCTCGTGGTGGCAGGTGGCAGTGAGGGGGTCCTGCCCGTGATGCTTCTCACTGCGGCTGCCCCAGGCAGGTGGGCAGCAGCCCGTTCCCTGGCCTGAGGCGTCCAGCTCGCCCACCGCACTGACCTGTCCAGCTTGTCCAGGGAGAAGCGCTGTGTTGAGAACCGCAGGTAACTCTCCTTGTAGAACCAGATGGTCAGGGGGTTCCAGTCCGTGACGAGGAACCACTGTCTGATGTCGAACTTGGTGTCATAGATGAGCAGTGGCGTCTCGATGTACTTCTGGACCACCCACTTGTTGTCCCTGGGAAGAGGGTGGTCTGTAGCCGCCAGCTCCAGGATCTCTTCCACACGGTCCATGCACACTATGTCTGCAAGAGGCCACCGCTCAACCCAGCATGCCCAGCCCCTGTGCAGCGGGACCGAGCTCCTGAGCCCTGGGGCAGGGTCGCAGCTTGGCCCTGAGACCTGCACTGGCTTTGTCCAGGGCCAGCAGGCAGCATTGCTGGTGGGGGGACCGGGGACAGGGAAGGCTTAGCGCTCATGGATGAGGCTGAAGCCAGTGCCAGTCTCCCCCAGGCTCTCCCCCAACAGAACCAGCCTCTGGACTCCAGAGGGGACACAGAGATCAGTGAAGGGGCGGGGACAGAGATACTTTTAAAAGGGAGCCAGCAGGATGGGCGTGGTGGCTCAAGCCTGTAATCCCAGCACTTTGGGAAGCCGAGGCAGGTGAATCACTTGAGGTCGGGAGTTCAAGACCAGCCTGGCCAACATGGTGAAACTCTATCTACTAAAAATACAAAAACTGAGCCGGGTGTGGTGGGCACCTGTAGTCCCAGCTACTCGGGAGGCTGAGGCAGGAGAATCGCTTAAACCTGGAAGGTGGAGGCTGCAGTGAGCCGAGATCATGCCACTGCACTCCAGCCTGGACGACAGAGCGAGACTCAGTTTCAAAAAAAAAAATAATAAAAATAATAAAAAGAAGAGCGTAGACCAGTTTGTGAATACAGAGGAGGAAATCCTGATTAACCCGTCAACCCAGATTCAGCCTTGTGATTGGAACACATGCTGTGAAGACGCCTCCAGGTCTGCCCCAGGGCCGGAGTCCTGACCCCCACGCCTGCTTCTGCGTTCTGCTCCCACCCTTCCTTCCCTGTGGCGCTGTGGGCCTGAGACTGCCTCTCACTCACGGCCCCTGGCATCAAGTGCAGGCGTTGGTGGCTATGAACTCGGTGCAGGGAACGCCCGCACCAGTGGACTTATCTTGCCCAGATGAACGTGATGAACGAGGTGCAGGGAGCGCCTACACCAGGGGACTCACCTCGGCCCCGAGACTTGGCCGCAGGCTTTATAATCCAGATGTTCCGGAACCCGTCGATGTCCGTCTGAGGGTTCACGGACGTGATTTGATTCAGCAGAGCCTGGCACTGCGGAAAGTAATTTCTTGAATCGGAGATGAAAGCATCGCCACTACAAAGCAAGATCCAGAAAGTGCATGAGACTTGGAGGCCTGGGTCCCGCCCCACCCACCAAGCAGGCACTCTGCTCTAGGATGGCCTGTAGCTGACCTGGCGGGAAAGGGCTGCGGGTCGGCCCAGGAAGTTCTGCCAACAGTATGGACACCTGAAAACACAGCCCTGTGAGGCTGCTCCAGACAAGGGCTGTGTTAAGACACTGGGGACCCCAGTGTGTGGGTCGGAGCCAGCCACAGGCCCCAAGCAGCACCCTGCCTGGGTGGAAACGGTGGGAGGCACGGGGCGGGAGGCGTAGCTATGGTGGAAACGTGGGAGACACAGGCCGGGGGCAGACGCAGCCATTCCCAGGTGGCTTTTAGAACTCAAGGGTGCACTAGAGCTATTTGAGTGGCTTTTAGAATTCGGGGTGCACTAGAGCTGTTTGAGTGACTTTTAGAGCTCGGGGGTGCACTAGAGCTGTTTGAGTGGCTTTTAGAATTTGGGGTGCACTAGAGCTGTTTGAGGGGCTTTTAGAATTCAGGGGTGCACTAGAGCTGTTTGAGTGGCTTTTAGAACTCGGGGGTGCACTCCTGCTGCCCGGATGGTGGGGGGGAAGCCATGCCTGTACCAGCAGCTGCCCCAGGGCCCGTTGGACCCATCCTGCATGGGCAAACTCAGGGCTGTGAAGACCCAGTGTGGACCCCACGACATCCTAACAAGGTGGCCTTGGTGCAGGAGGGGGGACCAGCGGGGCTCCGAGGACACCAGCCATGACTCTCGCAGCCAGCCTGGGCTGGGGTGGGGAGGCAAAGCCCCTGAGGACACAGGACATCAGGGTTCCATTCCCACCTGCTGGGGGCAGCTTGAAGGGAGAAGTAAGGCTGAGGTGTCCCTGACAGCAGGGGAGGGGCCCCACCACTGTGGAGCTGTGGCCGGGAGGGGGCCTGGGTGAGAGCCCCTGTGGTGACAAGCCCCTCCCGGGGAAGGACTAAAGGTGATCTCAGGCAGGGGCACCTCCCGGCTCTCACTGGCTGCCATGTCTCCTCCGTGGTGAGCACCGCACACTCCTGACCCCAGGATGGCAACAGGACTGTGATGAGGACTTGGAGCAAACCAGATGCAGTCAGCCCCCCACACCCCTGAAACATCCCTGTCTGTGCGGCACAGGCCAGCCCCAAACTATTGAGGTCTAAACAGGGTGGGTCACCCATGACGTCCACCATGCTGGTCACAGCCAAGGCCGCCCAGGATACCAGCAAGCTCCCAGTGACACGGGGCTACAGCGACTCACTCAGGAGGATGAGCTGTGGGAAGGAATCCCTCACAGCCTCCCAGCACAGCCCAGCCCCGAGCCTGCGACAGGCCTCACATTGGGAGGTGGTATTTGGGCAGGACCACCCTCCCCACAAGTGCACGCGTCACTGTGTTGCCCCTGCTTTGTGGGGAGAAGGCTGTGAGCAGTGGGGGACAGAGCCACTCAGGAGCCCAGCGGAGCATCGCACAGGAGCTGGCAAGGTCCAGGAACTATGAGATGCACACCCCAAACTCGTCAGAGAACAAGCACGGGCCTCCAGATGCTGACGGCGAGCACGGGCCACAGCCAGGGCTCTCTGGGTCCTGACCCCGGGGCACACCTGCCAGGGATCCCAGCTGAGCCCAGCAGGTGAGACTGACGGGCGGAGGCACCGGGGACTCCCAGAGAGATCCCCTCCGGCAGCAGCTGGGAAGCTCCCCTGCACGCACCTGACGTGGTTTGGGATGAGTCGGCCACAGGGACTTGCGGGGGTCCGATGCTGCCACCTGGTGGTCACCCCTGGGTCTTCCTTTTAATTCATGTCTAAGAAAACGCAGTGGGGTGCACCCTCCCATACTCGAAAAAGTCAAGTTGCACAGTATGTACGTCCATGTGCGCTCGTGTGCACGCCACCCGGATCGAGACACGAACGCCTCGGCTCCTCAACAGGCAAAGAGACCAGTTACCAGGCTATCACTGCAGACGGGGCTGGCCTGCTCCTGAACTTTCTGTCAATGAAACCACACAATTTGTGCTCCTTTGTGTTTGGCCTCTTTCTTTTCTTTTTTTTTTTAGATGGAGTCTCGCTCTGTCACCCAGGCTTGAGTGCAGTGGCATGATCTCGGCTCACTGCAACCTCCAACTCCCGATTAAAGCGATTCTCCTGCCTCAGCCTCCCAAGCAGCTGCGATTACAGGCATGAGCCACCATGCTCAGCTAAATTTTGTATTTTTAGTAGAGGCGGATATCACCATTTTGGCCAGGCTGGTCTTGAACTCCTGACCTCGGGTGATTCCCCCTGCCTCGGCCTCCTAGAGTGCTGGGATTACAGGCGTGAGCTGCCGCGCCCTGCCTGTGTCTGGCTTCTTTCAACAGGACTGTGTGAGTCATCCACGCTGTAGCGTGGCTCAGCCCCTCCTTCTTGACAGTTTGGCAGTTTCCAGATTTGGGCCATCAGGAATGAAGTCCTTCTGAGGACACGTTTCCATTTCTCCTGCATAAATACCTCGGAATGGATTATCTCGGTCATTGGATATGTAGATGCCTAAACATATAAGAAACTCTCAAAGACTTTTCTAAATGGATTGTGCCAATTTACACTCCCCTAGCCATGTCTAGAGTTCCAGCTGCTCCACACATTGGCAAACACTTGGTGATGTCAGTTTTTACTCCTTTTTTTTTTTTTTTGAGATAGAGTCTCACTCTGTTGCCCCAGGCTGGAGTGCAGTGACACCATCTCAGCTCACTGCAACCTCTCTGCCTCCCGGGTTCAAGAGATTCTTCTGCCTCAGCCTCCTGAGTAGCTGGGACTACAGGCACACACCACCGCACCCAGCTAATTTTTGTGTTTTTAGTAGAGACCATTTTCACCATATTGGCCAGGCTGGTCTTGAACTCCTGACCTTGTGATCTGCCCGCCTCTGCCTCCCAAAGTGCTGGGATTACAGGCGTGAGCCACAGCACCTGGCCCAATGCGTTCCCATTTTTAAAAGCCTTTCACGTATCACATGATATATCAAACTAATTTTTGTGTATTTGTGAAGCAGAATTCAAGGTACATTTTTTTTCATATGGCTGACCATTGCTGGAGCACCATTTAGTGGAAAGACCAACCTTTTCCTAATGATCTCAAATGCAGCGATCACAGATGGGAGGATCTATCTTTAGACTCTATTCTGTTACGCTGATCCTATCCCAATGTCACATCTTCGCTGTTGTAAATCTAGAGTAAGTCTTGAAATTTGGAGCACAAGTCCTCTGATTTTGGTTTTCTTTATCAAGTCTGTTTTGGCTTTTCTTAAATCATTCATATTTCTATATAAATCAGTTCATTAATTCCTCCTGCCCCCTCCCCGCCCTGCAAAAGAAATACCTCTCGGGATTCTGGCTGGGATTACATTGACTCTATTGATTAGTCTGAGAAAAGCAAACATGTCTACACTATTAAGTCTTCTAAGTCATTAACATGTTATACACACACACACACACACACACACGTTTATTAGGTATTTACTGTCACTTTAACTTCATAACTTTCAATTTAGGGTCTTGAATGTATTTTGCTATATTTGTTTCTAGAGGTTTGTTATTTGATGTTAGTGTATTGTGTTTTTAGAATTTCATTTCACAGTTTGTTGCTAAAACATAGAAATATGATGGAGTCTCGTATATTAACTTTGTACCCAGTGGCCTTGCTGATTTCACTTAATTTTAACACATTACCATTTATTTAAATTATTTAAATATTAAATTTTCTATATGAGCAATCATACCATCTACAAATAAGAATTTTATTTCTTCCTTTCTGATCTTTATGCCTTACTTTTTTTTTTCCTGTACTATTAAACTAGTCAGACCATTCAGTCTATGCTGAACGGAAGTCTGATGGTGAGCAACTTTGTCTCATTCTGATTTCAAGGAGAACACTCTCAATAGTATATAACCAATAAGAAATATATTAGCTGTTGGACTCTTAAACTTTCAAATGAAGAGATCTGGCTGTGTGTAGTCAGACACGCCTGTAATCCTAGCACTTTGGGAGGCCAAAGCAGGATTGCTTGAGGCCAGGAGTTCAAGACAAGCCTGGGCAATATAGCAAGACCCTGTCTCTATAAAAAAATTTAAAAATTAGCCAGTATTGTGGCATGTGCCTGGAGTCCCAGCTACTTGAGAAGCTGAGTTGGAAAGATCGCTTGAGCCCAGGAGTTTGAGGTTGCAGTGAGCTCTGATTGTGCCACTGCACTCCAGCCTAGGTGGATAGAGTGAGATCCTATCTCAAAAAAAAGAAGAGTTTTTTCATTTCCAAGTTGGCTAAACAAATTTACAAGGACAGGTATTAAGTTTCATCAATTTTTGCCTCTTGAGGTGATTTTTTTTTTGCCTATTGAGATAATCTTACAGCTTTTCTTTTCCATTCTGAAAATGTAATAAAATTAACTGATTAACTTTTCAATGTTAAACCAACCTTGCATTCTTGGAATAAAGCCCATTTGGTTCTGATGCATTATTTCATTCACATTTCACTGGTTTCATTAAATAATATTTTGGTTAAAGTTTTGTATATATGTAATCATGAGAAATACTGGCCTATAATTTTTTGTTATTTTACTTTTTTCAAGTTTTGGTCTCAGGCTTTTCTGGCCTCATAAAATGATTAGAAAATGTTCTCTCCTTCTCTGTTACTTGAAAGCATTTGTGTGTTATTGGAATCAATTTTAAGTAATGAATTAATTAAATTTAATTAACTAGTGAAACCATTATGGCCTTGGATCCTCCTTTGTAGGAAAGTTTTTAAATTACAGATTTAGGCTGGGTGCAGTGGCTTATGCCTGTAATCCCAGCACTAACACTTATGTAACTGGAGCCCCAGAAGGAGAGAAGAGAGAGAGAATAGGGCAGAAGGAACAGCCAAGAAATAATGGCCTAGAGTATTCTAAATCTGAGGAAAAATTCCAACCCACAGATCAAAATGCCCCACAAACCTCAAGCAGGAGAAATACAAAGAAACTACTTGTAGAAGTGTTATAATCAAACTGCTGAAAACCAAAGACAGAATATCCTGAAGCATCAAGAGGAAAAGACATTACCTTCAAAAAGAACAAAACTCGTAACTATAGATGTGCCAGCGTGGATGGACTTCACTGACCCCACGTGTATCAGCGTGGACGGACCTCACAGACCTCACGTGTATCAGCGTGGATGGACCTCACAGAACTCATGGACCTCAAGTGTGCCAGTGTGAACGGATCTCATAGATCTCACGTGTGCCAGCGTGGACGGACCTCATAGATCTCACATGTGCCAGCGTGGAGGAACCTCACAGACCCCCACGTGTATCAGCGTGGACGGACCTCACAGACCCCACGTGTATCAGTGTGGACGGACCTCACAGACCTCACGTGTATCAGTGTGGACGGACCTCACAGACCCCCACGTGTATCAGCGTGGACGGACCTCACAGACCTCACGTGTATCAGTGTGGACGGACCTCATGGACCTCAACATGCCAGCGTGGACGGACCTCATGGATCTCACATATGCCAGCGTGGATGGACCTCACAGATTTCATGTTGGGCAAAAGAAGTCATAAACGAGAGAGCACAGACTGTTCCCCAAATGTGAAATCTGAAAACAAAACTGGTTCATGGTTGCAGGAGCCAGAATAGGTGTGACCCCTGTGGGGTTCTCCCGAGAAAGGTTAACAGGAGCTGACCGGGGACTGGAAACGTCTTCTGTCTCAAGTGGACTACGGCTACGCAGGTGGACATGTGAGCAAAATTTCATCCACATGTACAGATAGGATTATACACTGCGTGCCCTTAACTGTAGTTATGTAATCCCTCAATAAAAGGAAAAGAAAAATACTTGATTAATTAAAAATACTTAATTAATACAAGACGAAGAAAGAAACAAAAGAATCAACACCACCGTGGGATGAAGCATGAAGCTGCTGCAGACCCTCTGAATCAAGTCACTTTCCTGACTCTCCCATTGGCCGGCAGCTGCTCATGCTCCGGGGGGGCCAGGCCCCCCTCCACCCAGCTCCTCTCTCTGGTGGCCACTGCCAAGGGAGTGCTGAACCCCTGGCCTGAGGAAGAACTGGGCCCTCAGCAGGGGCAGGAAGGCCAGGGTCAGCCTGTGGACCCCTGGAGCGGTGAATGGTGACGATAAGAGTCAGTGAGCCAGGAGCTCTGGGCCCAGGCACCCCTCTGCCAGTCACTCGCCACCTGCCAGGAGCTCTGGGCCCAGGCACCCCTCTGCCAGTCACTCGCCAGCTGCCAGGAGCTCTGGGCCCAGGCACCCCTCTGCCAGTCACTCGCCAGCTGCCAGGAGCTCTGGGCCCAGGCACCCCTCTGCCAGTCACTCGCCAGCTGCCAGGAGCTCTGGGCCCAGGCACACCTCTGCCAGTCACTCACCAATGACAAGAGTGAGGCAGGTGTCCCAGCTGTGAAACAGACAAACCCCACCTGCCTGTCTCGGCTGTGGGGGGCCCAAATGACATCATACCTTTCTGGATTTTGAAGATACACAAGACAATGCTACTTCCTAAAGGCCCCCTGAGGGGGTATCATCCTCTCAACAGTCATCAGGGGCCTGGTGGGACAGGCAACAGAGGGCCTGGGCACCCCGACACCCGTAAGGCACCCCAACATCCAGGCACATACCCCAATACCGAACAAGCATCCCAGACATCCAGACAGGTGCCCCAATACCCAGCAAGCATCTCAGCACCCAGACAGAAGCCCCAAGATCCAGACAGACACCCCAGTACCCAGCAAGTATCCCAGACATCCAGACAGGAGTCCCAATGCCAGGACAGGCATCCCAACACTCAATACTCCACAGGTAACCTGATGCCCAGACAGGTGACCCAATTCCCCGAGGCTGCACTGCCCCGGAAGCTCCTGCAGTCCGCACTCACGGCTCCGACACGTGCTGGGGGCCTGCGCAAGTCTTACTGAACGAGGGAGTAGTACTGCTGTGTCAGGTCCTCCCACTCGGCCTCGGTGAGGTCCTCCGTGGCGTCCGCCGACGTGTCGATGTCCTCATGCTCCAGCTGCCCCAGGTAGGCCTGGCACACCTTGCACGCGATGTCCACAAGCTGGCCCGGGAGACCCCTGAGCTTTGCCTCAGCATTTTTGGCATCTGAAACCCAGACACAGGCACATGGAGTGGGAACCCCACCCAGGGGCAGCCCTGCCCGCCTCGAGGGGTGAGGCCTAAAGCCATAGACAAAGTTCGCTCCACTCCCTCTGTGCCCCAATACCCAACAAGTGTCCCAGACCCCCAGACAGGCACTCCAATACCCAACCAAGCTTGTCTGGGCGGCCACCCTGGATGTCACGCCTGCATCTGGGCAGGTGACTTCCTCCCTCCTGAATGGTCCCAATCTCCAATGGCTCTGTGAGTGCTATGTCCTCACAAGAAACACATGGACCCCGCCACCAGACCCTCAGCTCCTCAGTGGACCCCTCCGCTAGACCCTCAGCTCCTCAGTGGGCCCCGCCGCTAGACCCTCAGCTCCTCACAGCAGCAATTACTGATAAGTTCAACGTCATTAAAATGAAAAACTTCTGTTCTGTAAAGGACAATATCAAGATGTCAAGACAACGAGAAGACGAGCCATAGATTGGGAGGAAATATTTGCACACATCTAATAAAGGAATATTACCTAGAGTATACAGAGAACTCTTGAAACTCAACAACAAGAAAACATAATTTTATTTTTTATTTTTATTTTTTTAAGACAGAATTTTGCTCTTGTTGCCCAGGCTGGATGGCAAGATCTTGGCTCACTGCAACCTCTGCCTCCTGGGTTCAAGTGATTCTCCTGCCTCAGCCTCCGGAGTAGCTGGGACTACATGTGTGCACCACCATGCCCGGATAATCTTGTATTTTTAGTAGAGATGGGGTTTCACCATGTTGGCCAGGCTGGTCTCAAACTCTTGACCTCAAGTGATCCACCCACCTCAGCCTCCAAAGTGCTGGGATTACAGGTGTGAGCCACCGCACCCAGCGAGGAAACAATTTTAAATGAGCAATCTGAACAGTCACCTCACCGAAAATACATACAGATGGAAAACAAGCATATGAACACATGCTCGATATCATATACCGCTATGGACTAGCAATTCCATATCTACAAGATTTTTCTATAAAATACCCTCAGAAATTCACAAGGAAATGGAAGCTGGGCACAGTGGCTCATGCCTGTAATCCCAGCACTTTGGGAGGCTGACACAGGAGGCTCGCTTGCTCCTGAAAGTTTGAGATGAGCCTGGGCAACACAGTGAGACCCTGTCTCACAACAAAATCACGACAATAATGAGACATTAATACAGACCCAGGAGAATGCTGCAAACAGAACACTGACCACATCAAAGGCTTGCGAGGATGTGGAGAATAGGAACTCTCCCTCATTGCTGGTGGAAATGCAAAATGGTGCAGCTACTTTGGAAGACAGTCTGGCAGTTTCTTACAAAATGAAACATACTCTTGCCATGCCACCCAGTAAGTGCATTCTTTGGTATTTACCCAGATGAATTCAAAACTCATGGCCACACAAAGACCTGCACACAGATATCGAGAGAAACGTTATTCATGATAGTCAAAACCTGGAAGTGACTGAGATGTCCTTCAGTAGACGAATAGACAAGTAAACAGTGGTGGATCCAGACAGTGGAATATTACTCAGCCCTAAAAAGAAATGAGCTCTCAAGTCATGAAAAGACCTGGAGGAATCTGAAGTGCGTATTACTAAGTCGAAGAAGCCCATCTGAAAATGCTCCATGCTACGTCGTTCTAACCGAATGGCATTCTAGAAAAGGCAAAACCATGGAGACAGGAAAAACATCAGTGGTAGCCAGGAGCTTGGGGCGGGGGGATGAAGAGACAGAGCACAGGGAGTTTTAGGGCCAGGGATCGTCTCTGTCTGATGTTGGAATGGTGGATACACGGCATCATACATTGTCCAAACCTGTAGAATGTGTAACACCATTTGGGTTACCATGATGTGTCATTGTAGGTTCACCAATTGTGTTAAAATCATTAATTAGGCTGGGTGCGGTGGCCTGTAATCCCAGCACTGTGGGAGGCTGAGGTGGGTGGATCACCTGAGGTCAGGAGTTCGAGACCAGCCTGGCCAACGTGGCAAAACCCCGTCTCTACTAAAAATACAAAACATTAGCTGGGTGTGGTGCTGGGCACCCAACTACTTGGGAGGCTAATACAGGAGAATTGCTTGAACCCAGGAGGCGGAGGTTGCAGTGAGCCAAGATCACGCCATTGTACTTCAATCTTGGTGACAGAGCGAGACTCCATCTCAAAAAAAAACCCATTAATTAGGAGGCCATCAGACTGAGGTGGCCCAAGTGACCTGGTCTCCGACAAACGCAAACCACAACCTAACTCAGAATTGAAAACGAAACTTAAGCACAGCCAATCACAGGCAGCCAGCTGGGTTGTCACTCAGCACAAACAAGGCCACCGCTCCAGCGTTCACCAATCAGGATTTATTTCCTCCGTTTCCACGTTTACTTAGAAGGGTTTTCCCCTCAGTGGAGCCCTGCAGCCGTCTGATTGGCACAAATCACTGTTTGCTCAAATACTCTAAAAGTCTAATGCACCAACATTCATCTGTCAACAGCTGAAACGCACTGCTTTGGCGGGGGATGCTGGCAGTGGGGGAGGCACGGGGGCAGCAGAGTGTGGCAAATCTTGTACCCTCTGCTCAGCTGTGCTGTGACCCAAAACTGCCCTAGAAAGTACATTTTATTAAAACCAACCACCACAAAAAAGATTTGGGTTTTGTCCAAAAACACGACGTCTGGTTCACATCCCTGTGCCACCCAGGGCGCCTCTCCCTGGGGCTTTCTGTGTCCTCTCCCTGGGGCTTCCTGTGTCCTCTCCCTGGGGCTTCCTGTATCCTCTCCCTGGGGCTTCCTGTGTCCTCTCCCTGGGGCTTCCTGTATCCTCTCCCTGGGGCTTCCTGTGTCCTCTCCCATGGGGCCCCTTTGGGGAGACTCAGGATGCGGCGTCGTGGTGGCCGTGGGGCAGGGCAGGCTTCTGACCACATGCTGGAACCACGTCCATGGCACAGGACTGTGGCGGTGAGTGTGGGACTCGGACGTCCCAGGGCTGCGTTAATAGCCAGGTGCTTTACAAACAGGGTGACTTTGACGTTCAGCCCCACGGTTAGAAGAGAAAACCCATTTGCCATGAGAATCGAGAGAGTCTGAGGCATTGCTGCATCCGGTCCCGGCTGCCGCGACCCTCAGGACTGACCACACCCAGGAGGCGGGAGGGACCCCGTGGAGTCCCCGAGCTCTGGTGGCCTGGCCCTGCCCTGCCCCGGCCCAGCGCACCTTGCCTGCTGCTCAGGTCGCTGTTTCCGGCCTCCTCCCTCTGGCCCCTGGGCTTGCTCCTGCCGCTCCGGCTGCAGCTCTGGTGGCTGACCACCCACTTGAGGATGCTGGATGCCATCGTGCGCCGGAAGTCTTCTGAAAGGACAGCACGGCCTCGCCCCATCTGCCCGAGCCGGGACTGGGGACTGGAGATGGGGCCAGGGCAATGGAGGCTCCCCGACCCGCCCCACTTCCCGCCCTCACAGCCGGTGGGGCCCAGGCCTGCTCCCACACCCCCACTCTGCCCATCCTTCTCCCTGCAGCGCCTATGTGACTGCAGCCATCCAACTGTACCCCTCGGCCTCCAACCATGGAGCCTGCCTCGCCCCAGCTGCTCGCCGCACTGTCCACAGGCCTAGCGCAGCACCACACACTCCCTGCCTGCCCGCCCTCCCTCCCCGGGGTCCCTGGCCCCTGTACTGCCATGACCATGGCCACGGGAGGCCTCTCTCTGGTCCTCTGTCCTCAGACCCTGCCCCATCAGTCTGTCTCAGCACCGGGGGATCTTTCTAGAAGCCTCTCTGCTGACCGCCCTGGGGTCCTCTGCCATCTCCTCACTTACCCAGGAATTCCTGCTGTTCGCTCTCGGTGCAGAGGCTGTAGCAGCGCGGGAAGAAGGAGTCGGGGTTGGCCGGGACGTACCAGGGCAGGCTCCGCATGTTCACGCACAGCCCGATCTCCAGAGACAGCGGCACATTAGGTACAAGGGGCAGCTCAGCTCAGCTCCACCTCGCTCACAAGGCGAGGACAGACCGTCCACCTTGGACTTGCCTGGCCATGCGGCACCACACAGCACCCCTAGGGCGGATCCCTCCCCCTCCCGAGACACACGGTCCCCCAGGGCCCCAGGCCGCCCCCTCCAGCCGGTCCCAGCAGTGGGTATGTGGATGTGCAAGCCAGGCTTAGACGCATCCTTGAGGCAGTGGGGGACGTGGCAGGTCCCGGGGAATGGGGAGGCTGCAGCTGAGGGCACCGAGGGCGGTGGGCACTGGGGCTCCCTCCAGGCCCCTAAACGGCCCACAGGGTGCCCCACAGCTCAGGCCCCAGGAGAGGGAGGACCGGCTGCAGGACCCAGAATGCGGCCACACGCCCAGCACTGCCCACCACACACGATGCAGCACTGGCCATTAGAGAGGCATATCGTGAAGTCCCCGCACCCCAACGTCTGGTCTGTCACTGCGTTAAGGAAAAAAAGCAGCCAGCCCCCAGAAAACACAGCACACGCTGACTGGCTGTGCACACCCCCCAGNAAGCAGCCAGCCCCCAGAAAACACAGCACACGCTGACTGGCTGTGCACACCCCCCAGAAAACACAGCACACGCTGACTGGCTGTGCACACCCCCCAGAAAACACAGCACCCGCTGACTGGCTGTGCACACAGGGTCTTTGAAGGGGCCGTGTTTCCACAAGCAGCACTGGCTTATTATATAGCACTGGGTATTAGGTGCAGCAGGGAGCCTCCGCCCCACGCTGTGCTGAGGCAGCCGCACCTGGACTGTTGAGAGGGACCTCTGTGCCAGGGAAGCCCCTCTTCCCGGACCCCTCCCTCAGCAGGGTCCCCACACCCTGCGTCCTGGGCAGAACCCAGCCCCGGGCCTTGGTGGGAAGGGTATGGAAGCTGCCTTGTGCAGGGCTGGAGGCTGGGGGAGGCGGGGGAGTGCCCAGTGCTGCGGGGAACGGCACCTCTTCCCCTGGGGACCCACAGCCCTTTCAGCATCCAAAGCCCTGTGGCAGCCCCCAGTCAGCCCCATCTTTGGCTTGGCCTCTGTGCTCTGAGGAAGGGGTTTCTGTGGCCCCAGATTCACCCAGAGACACAGAGCAAAGGGCACAGGGGTGCAGGGGGTGGGGTGGGCACTGAGTGATTCTGGCCATGGCCTTAGACCAGGAGTCCTGGGAGGCGCCCAGGAGGTGGCTGGTGGCTGCCAATGGCCACCTATGGTCACTGACCAGCCACCGAGGGTCCCTAATGGCTGCAGAAGCCCCTCCCCACCACCCTTGCCGGCTCCCGCCATGCCCAAGCAGCTCACCTTGGTGGTGAAGGAGGCCGTCTTTGCGTAGTGGTTCAGCATCTGGTCGCAGGTCAGGCTGTGATAGTCAATGGCGTCCCTCTTGATGGTCCAGAGGAGGTACGGCATCTCGTTTTTTACCAACCTAGACTGGCAAGAAAAAAGTCTTTATTGATGCTCAGCATCCAACGTTCACACCAGCCAGGATGGGATGGAGTGAGGCGACCATCAGCGGATACATGGCGTGCAGCGTGAGGATCCCAGCTGAGCTCTGCTGCGGGCAGCAGTGCTCCTTGTGGTCCTCCTGTGCACGGGATGTGGGGCGCAACCAGGACCATGCAGGGTTTCCACGGAGGGGCCTCGGGCTCTGGGGAGCCACCCCTGATGTGGGGCTGCAGGTGGGGCCTGAGCCCTCCGCACGGGGTCTACGTGGGTGTGGGACGCACCACTTGCCGAGATGACACGACACTTCATAACCCAGAGCTCACAGTCCCCAGGACGGAAGCCCCCAGGCCTGCACTGTGGGCCCTGCGCACCCCTCCCTGAGCCCCAGGCTCTGGCCTCCCACTCCTGCCCTGCTGATAGAGGGGCTGGGCGTGGAGCTGGGGGTGTGTGGTTGGTGCTTTTCTGTTTACAAAATGGCATCTGTTAAGTCAAAATTCCAACCAGGCTGGGTGCAGTGGCTCACGCCTGTAATCCCAACACTTTGAGAGGCCAAGGCGGGTAGATCACCTGAGGCCAGGAGTTCAAGATCAGCCCGGCCAACATGGTAAAACCTCGTCTGTACTAAAAATACAAAAATTAGCCAGGCATAGTGGTGGGCGCCTGTAATCCCAGCTATTCGGGAGGCTGAGGCAGGAGAATCACTTGAACCTGGGAGGCAGAGGTTGCAATGAGCCGAGATTGCACCACTGTACTCCAACATGGGCAACGGAGTGAGACTCCATCTCAAAACACGCCCCCCCAAAAAAAATATGTGTGTGTGTGTGTGTGTGTGTGTGTGTGTAAATAATAGCACACTAACTGCTAACCACTAACCACCGTACGGGGTGAGAAACAGCATCATCAACAGAGCCGAAGTTCCCCAGCCACCCCCACCAGGTAACTGCCACCTGCAGCTGTCTCTCCTCCAGGCGCAATGACCAGAGTGTTTCTGTCTCTCCGGAATGCATGTGTTACAATCCTCACTCCCAGGGCGATGGCATAGGAGGCGGGCTTTAGGATTAGGTCATGAGCCTGAGCCCCTTACGATGGGCTTGCACCCTTACAAAGAGGCCCCAGGAAAACCCTTGCCTCTGTGTGACGACGCAGAGAGAAGCCAGTTGCCCGTGAAGCAGGACACTCTCAGAGAGCCCAGCCACACTGCCCCGACCCAGACTCCAGCCTCCAGAACAGTGAGGAATGTTCTGTTGTGTCCACACCACTGCCCACGGACCTGTGGGAGCCGCTGGAGCACCCACGACGCTCTATGGGAAAGGCACTGACTCCAGAAACCTGGAAGGACAAGCTCACTGGTCGTGTGGGAGGCGCCTCATCAAGTCTGGGTCCATTTTTCTATGTGTCTTTTCATTACTGATTTGTGAGTTCTTCATGTATTCTGGACATTTGATCTTCTAAATTTTAAGTACTGCAAATGTCGCCTCCCACTCTGGTTTCTCTTTCGTCCTCTTTATGGTGGAGGGTTGGGAGCCCTCAGGGACTAGGCTGGGCTGGGGAGGTGGGGAGGCGCATACTGCCGTGTTGCTGGAGACCCCAGCTCACTCGCTGGCCAGGCCCCATCCTGCAACACACCGGCCGAGCTGTCCGAGCCCTGCTGGGCCTCAGTACCCTCAGCTTCCACATGCACGCGGCAAGCCAGCCTGGTGTGGGTGGAGGGGAGCTGGGAGGACAGGGTGCACTCACTGCACAGCAGCTCATCCAGCACCAAAGGGCTCACCCCACCCCTGGGGGCGGCCAGGTCCTGCTGCTCGGTCAAGGGGCCCTGCTGTGACTGGGGCTTTGCCCCCGCTGGGCTGCCATCCCCCTAGGACATGGGCGAGTGGGCATGGAGCAGGGTGGTGGTGTGAGAAGCCTTGGAGAGGCGCGGCTGACCACAATGCATGCAGGGGATGCCCACGATGCACGCAGGGGACGTACCATCACGTTGTGGATGTCGTCTGTTTTCTCCAAGGCCATTTCTTGATTTTCTTTGACTTTGCCACATGTAACATCTGCCAACGAAACACGGGGGAGGCCTGAACATGGAGCCTCAGCCAGACTTCCCGCACCGTGTCCGCAGGCAGGACAGAGACTTGTTTACTTCCAGAAACCTTGCTCCAGGTGGGGCCTTCCCCTGGTGGAGCAGGTGCCTTTGTGGGTCCTGAGTCAGGCTCGGGGCGCTCTGGCAGCCCCCATCCATCCAGTGAGCGTCCACTGCATCGAACCTCCCCAGGGCTGTGACAGAGCTTGGAGGCCCGGGATTCCTGGAGACCCAGGTGTCCCCGGGTGTGGACCGGTGGAGATAGCCCGGGATGGGGGTAGGAGTGATAGAGGCTGAGGGGCCACGGGCAGGGTGGAGGAGGAGGCGAACATTTGATCCGGGTCTCAATGGGGCCGAGAGGACAGAGACACAGCTGTGCAGATGTCAGCCAGGAGCAGCCAGCGCCGCGGGGGCCTGAGGAGTGGACTTCGGGGACCTGGGGCTGGAGGAGGGACGGCTGGGGCCAGGCAGAGAGAGGATGACAGAAATCGCCCGGGCAGGAGGAGGCCTGGGCGGGGGCCACAGGGACTCTGAGAAGGGAGCAGGGCCGGGCACTTGAAAGAGTTTGCCTGGCACAACCGCCTGGGGCGGGGAGGCCAGGAGGGCGATGGAGACCTGGGGTTGGAGACACCCCATCAGGCACGCCAGGACCAAGGGGCAGGCACCACAGTCAGGCCAGTGCCGACTCCCCCTGCCTGTGACAGACACACGAGCCCTGAGCTGAGACGCACGCCTCCGATACACTACCAGCAACCCCAGCACCTTCGTCCTCGACATCCGGAATGACCTTAGGCAAAAAGTGGAACTTCTTCTCCACCCAGCCCTTCCTTCGCAGAGCGGCCCGGACCACCGGGTAGTGTCCGTAAATAGAGAAAATCTTCTTCTCCTAAAATGGCAAGAGGATACTTTATTTTATTTCAATCATTTTTGGGGGACAGGCAGACTTTGGTTGCATGGATAAGCTCTTTAGTGCTGGTTTCTAAGATGTGGGGGCATCCATCACCCAATAATGTAATTTTTTTTTTTTTGAGATGGAATCTCGCTCTGTCACCCAGGCTGGAGTGCAGCCTGGCCAACACAGTGAAACCTCCATCTCTACTAAAAAAAACAATCTCTACTAAATAAATCTCTACTAAAAATTAGCTGGGCATGGTGGCATGCACCTGTAGTCCCAGCTACTCGGGAGGCTGAGGCACAAGAATTGCTTGAACCCGGGAAGCAGAGGTTGCTGTAAGCTGAGATTGTGCCACTGCACTCCAGCCTGGGCAACAGAGCAAGACTTCATCTTAAAAATAAGTAAGTAAATAAAAGGTAACATCAGCCAAGTCCCCACAGGGAGGAGGCTGCAGCGCGGGGACACAGTGCGTCAGAGACCAGACGGACAGAGTCCAAGTTCCAAAACAAATGTCCTTTTAAAAAAGTGTCCCCCCTCCCCACTGAGTCCCAAGGAGCATTTACCTTAATAGCTTTTTCCGTTAACTGCCTTGCTATCTTATATCTGTCTAATCTGGAGGAAGAAGCCAAGTCTTGGGAAATTCCTTGTTTTAATTCTGCAAAAGAGAAAGAGGACATCAAATCAAGGATAAGGCATCCAAGGCTGGGCGCGGTGGCTCACACCTGTCATCCCAGCACTGTTAATCCCAGCACTGTGGGAGGCCGAGGCGGGCGGATCACCTGAGGCCAGGAGTTCGAGATCAGCCTGGCCAACATGGTGAAACCCTGTCTCTACTAAAAATACAAAAGTTAGCCGGACGTGGTGGCTCATGCCTGTAATCCCAACTACTAAGGAGGCTGAGGCAGGAGAATCACTTGAACCGGGAGGTGGAGGTTGCAGTGAGCTGAGATGGCGCCATTGCACTCCAGCCTGGACAACAAGAGTGAAACTGTGTCTCAAAAAAAAAAAAAAAAAAGACATGCCTCTGACGAGGCCAGACATGAAACGGCATATTCTGAGAGGCGCCATCCATAAGCCAGCAAAATTCATCCACAGTCCACAGTGATGGAGACCAGAGCTGTGAGAGAGGGCGTGTGGCCGGACGCTGGTCCACGGAATGGTGGTAGAAGTGTCAGAGGTGTGTGAACCAGAGCAGCTCCATCTAGAATAGGGGCTGGGTAAAATGAGGCTGCATTCCCAGGTGGTGAAGGTGTTGTAAGTCACAGGATGAGATAGGAGGTTGGCACAGGATACAGGTCATAAAGACCCTGCTGATATAAAACAGGTTGCTGTAAAGAAGCTAAGACCCACCAAAACCAAGATGATGATGCCAGTGACCTATGGCCGTCCTCACTGCTACACTCCCACCCGCGCCGTCTCAAAAAACATAGATTGAATTAAATTAAGAAGCTCTGATTATCAAAAGGAAGCATAAAGTGACTGACAAGGCTGCATCCATCTGACAAAGAGCGTGTATCCAGGACATACAGAGAACTCCTCCAAGTCCGTGAGGTCACAGAGCAATCTCACCGCGGCCTGCAGACCCAGAACCACGCTCCGGAAGGAAGAGCTCCAAATGGCCAAGAATCAGGTGAAAAACAGCTCAACACCTTGAGCTGTCTGGAAATGCAAATTAAAACCAGTGAGATTTAATTAATGCAAATTAAAACCACACCCACCAGAGTGCCGGGAGTGGCAGTGAGGACACCCACTGCGGGTGGGGACGGCGGAGGTGGGGGGCCACCGGAGCTCTCAATTGGGCCCTTAAATGGTTGGGGGAGCTTCTAAAGCTAAGCATGAGCCCGCCCTGTAGCCTAGCCATTGACCTCTAGGGAGCATTTACCCACGCAACGAAGACGAGCCTGAAGAGGGCAAGGGCAGGAAGGAAGAGAAACGCGAGTACAGGGCCCCCCATGACCCACCAAGGGAGCCCTTCACACCCACACGTTTAATTTCCCAGTTTCCCAAGAAGCTGGACAGTGGGATCGGAGTGCAGGAGGCAGGAGCCAGCGCCCCCCAACACCCCTGGGGTCCTACGCCTGGACTGCCCAAGAGAAGGCACCTGGCTCTACAGCTCAGTGAAGTGCCCGTCCCCGGATTCCCCGATTTCCTGGCAGCAGGCTGCAGCCAGGATTGCCTCTGAGCCCGGGAGCTGCAGCACTGCTCTGGGCGAACGGCTGGTACGCAGGCAATACACGATACGCACTATTTTCTTCTCTCCCGTCTCCGTTGGAAGAAGCCGACCAGAGCCCCTTCCTCTCTGGCTCCATGCTGGCTTCCGACAGCTCGCCCTTTGCTCCTCTGGACCCTAGAGGAGAGGGTGTGGTGGTTATGCGGAAACCGGGAGGGTGTAGGGGGCCCTGGGGATGGAGAGGGTTCTGAGGCCCATGCTGAGGGTCAGGTCTGGGGTTGGGAATCAGGTCTGGGTTGGGGTCAGGTCTGGGTTGGGGGGTCAGGTCTGGGGTTGGGGGATCATGTCTGGGTTGGGGGATCAGGTCTGGG
>NC_037678.1:669962-670648 GCF_003255815.1 Theropithecus gelada | reverse complement strand
AAAAAAAAAAAAAAAAGGCCGGGCGCGGTGGCTCACGCCTGTAATCCCAGCACTTTGGGAGGCCGAGGCGGGTGGATCGCGAGTTCGGGAGATCGAGACCATCCTGGCTAATACGGTGAAACCCCGTCTCTACTAAAAATATAAAAAATTAGCCGGGCGAGGTGGCGGGCGCCTGTAGTCCCAGCTACTCGGGAGGCTGAGGCAGGAGAATGGCGTGAACCCGGGAGGCGGAGCTTGCAGTGAGCCGAGATCGCGCCACTGCATCCCAGCCTGGGCGACAAAGCGAGACTCCGTCTCACAAAAAAAAAAAAGCAGCGAGGTACAGAATGGTAATCGTGATTCTAGTGTACACGCTGTTTTGTAAGAAAGGAAAGAAAGGCCGGGCGCGGTGGCTCAAGCCTGTAATCCCAGCACTTTGGGAGGCCGAGACGGGTGGATCACGAGGTCAGGAGATCGAGACCATCCTGGCTAACACGGTGAAACCCCGTCTCTACTAAAAAATAAAAAAAAAAAATTAGCCGGGCGAGGTGGCGGGCGCCTGTAGTCCCAGCTACTCGGGAGGCTGAGGCAGGAGAATGGCGGGAACCCGGGAGGCGGAGCTTGCAGTGAGCTGAGATCCGGCCACTGCACTCCAGCCCAGGCGACAGAGCGAGACTCCATCTCAAAAAAAAAAAAAAAAAAAAAGA
>NC_037678.1:620598-669902 GCF_003255815.1 Theropithecus gelada | reverse complement strand
TGGGGGGGGGGGGGGGGGGTTTTCCCCAAAAAAAACCAGAGGGGGGGGGGGGAGCCGGGGGGGGGGCGCGGGCGGGGAGCGGGAAAACCCGGCCCCTCCCCCCCCCCCCGGGCAAAGAGGAGAACCCCAATTAAAAAAAAAAAAAAAAAAAAAAGAAAGGAAAGAAAATTATCATCTGGTTGCCCATAAGAGGAGCAGGTCAGTCGGGCATGAGACCATAGCTTCTCTGAGCTCATCTGTTAGAGTTTGGCTTTTGAACCACAGAAATATTTTATATATTCAAAAAATGTCATTTTGAAAAAAGCACCAAGCCCTAAAATGGAATACAACCAGAGGCCATTAAACTTAATGGGGCATCAAACCCAAAGGATAACCCCACACAGAAAGGGGCCGACTTCGCTGGCGTGTGGCTGTCCCCTCCTAGCAGAATGCAAAATGGAAGCCTCAGGCTCATTCAGGAGATGGCCCCTGGGTGGTAATATCATCTCTCATAATCGTGAACAATTATATGCATATTGTAAGACAACGTGAAGTAGCAGATATATTAAATGTCACAGGAAACGAAATATTTGGAGTAGGAGTGGGGGAAGCAAACATAAGAGAAGTCAAGAAAAAATCCCAGGCCGGGCCGTTGTAGCTCACATCTGTAATCCCAGCACCTGTGGGAGGCTGAGGACACTATCCCCCATCAGACGGTGACTCCATCCGCCATCAGACGGTGACTCCGTGACTCCATCCCCCATCAGGCAGTGATTCCATCCACCAAGCAGTGATTCCATCCTTCATCAGGCGGTGACTCCATCTCCCATCGGACGGTGACTCCATACCCCATCGGACGGTGACTCCATCCCCCCAGTGATTCCATCCTGCATCAGGTAGTGACTCCATCTCCCATCAGATGATGACTCCATCCCCCATCAGACGGTGACTCCATCCCCCATCAGACGGTGACTCCATCCCCCATCAGATAGTGACTCCATCCCCCATCGGCACAATCAGGTTGACCTGGAGCAAACAGCTTGAATACAGGTCTTCTAATGATTTGGGTGGCAAAACCACTTATATTGGAAACAAGAACAAACAAAAAAACACACCAGGTATCCAAGAAATATATGTAGCTACACGTGCCTAAGCCTTGAAAGTCGTGTTAGAGATAAGCTCCTACTGGGCCAGCTCAAAGTCACGGGACTTTGAATTCTCCTTAAATTCACCCATTAAACTCAATGCAGTTCTGGTGCAAATCCAAAAAGCGTGTCCAACAAACTCAGGACAGATTCTAAAACGGGCTCAGGGACAGAAGGGTCCCAGGTCCCTGTGAAGCAGGTGGTGGCCCCAGATCCAGGGCGGAATTGAGGCCCCGAGGCCCTGGGGCCAGGCTGGCAGTGGGGAGCGCAGTCACCGCTGCCCAGGAACAGTGGAGGAGGCCCCGCCTGGAGCTGCCCCTGAAGCCGGGGCCCACAGAGTCCTAGGCAAAGCCAGCAAGGGCCAGGCCAACACGCAGAGCACTGCATGTCTGGAGGGCCCCGAAATAAAACACAACTCACTTTTATGGCTGGCGGGTAATCTTTAAACATCTCCACGATTCTCATGACGCTGAATGACAGATATCCAGAGGCTGTGAACAGCAGCGGAGACGTGAGGCTGCTTATGGCTATCAGCACCTCCACCTGGAAAAAAGCGTGGGTTGCAGGGCCAGGGCTGGAGCCCGGGAGCCCAGGACAGGGGGCGTGGCCAGGGCTCAGGGGGACGTGGCCGGGTGCTCAGGGGCTTAGTCCCAAGCTGGTTCCCAGTACGGCTTCTGCTGAAACCTCTCCCTTTTCTTTTTTCTTTTTCTTTTTCTTTCCTTTTTTTTTTTTTTTTTTGAGACGGAGTCTCGCTCTGTCACCCAGGCTGGAGTGCAGTGGCGTGATCTCGGCTCACTGCAACCTCCGCCTCCCAGGTTCAAGCAATTCTCCTGCCTCAGCCTCCCAAGTAGCTGGGATTACAGGCGCCTGCCACCACGCCCAGCTAATTTTTGTATTTTTAGTAGAGAAGGGGTTTTGCCATGTTGGTCAGGCTGGTTTTGAACTGCTGACCTCAGGTGATCCACCCACCTCGGCCTCCCAAAGTGCTGTGATCACAGGCGTGAGTCACCGTGCCCGGCCTGCCTTTCTTTCTTTTCTGAGATTCAGTCTTGCTCTGTAGCCCAGGCAGGAGTGCAGTGGCACAATCTCTGCTCACTGCAACCTCTGCCTCCTGGGTTCAAACAATTCTCCTGCCTCGGCCTCCTGAGTAGCTGGGATTACAGGCATGCGTCACCACACCTGGCTAATTGTTTTGTATTTTTAGTAGAGACAGGGTTTCACCATATTGTCAGGCTGGTCTCGAACTCCTGACCTTGTGATCCACCCACCTTGGCCTCCCAAAGTTCTGGGATTACAGGCATGACCAGCCTGCCTTTTCATTCAAAATGCAGTGCCACGAGTTTTTAAATATTTACTACCTAGGCATGGTGGCTCACGTCTGTAATCCCAGCACTTTGGGAGGCCAAGGCGGGCAGATCACCTGAGGTCACTAGTTCGAGACCAGCCTGGCCAACATGGCAAAACCCCCATCTCTACTACAAATACAAAAACTAACCGGGCGTGGTGGCACATGCCTGTAGTCCCAGCTACTTGGGAGGCTGAGGCAGGAGAAAACTTGAACCCAGGAGACAGAGGTTACAATGAGCTTAGATCACACCACTGCACTCCAGCCTCAGTGACAGAGCAAGACAGAGCAAGACTGCCTCAAACAAACCAAACCAAGAAACAAAAAACATTTACCTGCAATTCTCCACTCTTGAAAAAATAACCCTTCGGCATGGGTCACCTCCTTCACTGTTCTGAAGTCTATCCTTTTAACCCAGCCCAAATTCCCGTTTGACCCGTCAAGTCTCAGAGACAGCCTTCACTCATGCCAAGCACGGGCAGTCACCTTGCAAAGCACTCAGGGTCCACGTTTTGGCAGCAGTCATTAATAATCGGCCAGTATGTATCCCACCACTGCCAGTTTGTGGCAGTTTTGGCCGGGCACGGTGGCTCACGCCTGTAATCCCAGCACTTTGGGAGGTCGAGGCAGGTGGATCACCTGAAGTCAGGAGTTCGAGACCAGCCTGGCCAACATGGTGAAAACCCGTCCCTACTAAAAATACAAAAATTAGCCGGGTGAGGTGGCAGGCACCTATAATCCCAGCTACTCGAGAGGCTGAGGCAAGAGAATCGCTTGAACCCAGGAGGCGGAGGTTGCAGTGAGCCAAGATTGTGCCATTGCACTCTAGCCTAGGGACAAGAGCAAGACTGTGTCTCAAAAAAAATAATAATAATAATGAAATCGACCAGCCTTAGGAGGTGCAGATGATGCTCAGGCACTGGTCTCCTTCCGTGGTTAAGCATGGAGAGCGCTTCCAGAGTCTACACCGCCTTGCTCAGGTCTGCCTGTCCCTGGGAACAGTCCCTGCTGGGCGGGCCAGCCTCCGCCTCCCACAACCTCCACCTTCCTCAGCCTACAGGCCCTGCAGCCGGGTCCCTAGAGTCTGGGGCTGGAGCCTGGTCACAAGGCACCAAGAGAGGGCGGGGCCGGGCCCTGGCACCTGGGGTGAGGGGTTCACCTACCAGACACTTGCTGGGACACTCTGCTGTCACATGGCTGGCAATGGCACTTGGAAAGCACTAAGAGAAAGGAAAAAGGAAAGATTTTAGGGGAAATAGTCCAAGAAGTCAAATTCCAAACATGTGCTCTCCCACCAGTGACCCCTCCATCCAGGCTGCCTGGCTGGTGCAGGGCTCGCGTTGGGCGAGGGGGGCGGTGCCCAAGGGCGCAGCTGGGGCAGGGACGGGTCTGCAGGGAAGCAGGGGTAGCCTCTCAGAGGTTTTGTGTGCTCTCTGTTCCTTGACCATTGGTTTAAAATTGTAAGCCTGTAGAAGAGCTGCCAGAGCAGTGCAGTGGTCATCTGAGGCATCTGAGGCCCCAAAATCACCAGTCCTTGACAGTCACATCTGTGCTCTCTCCAGCTGTCCCAGACAGCCTGACGCCTGAACACCCGAGTGTGCTGGCTGAGCCCAGGGCACTCGTGCACACACCCAAAGCAGCACCATGCCCGAGAGACTGCACGTGGGGCCGATGTGGTCCATGCCCAGATTCTTCCACTTGTCCTCAGCGTGTTCTTTTTTAAATTTTTTAAATTTTTCTTTCTTCTTTTTCTTTCTTTCTTTCTTTCTTTTTTTTTTTAAAGACAGAGTCTTGCTCTGTCACCCAGGCTGGAGTATAGTGGCGCGATCTCAATTCCCTTCAACCTCCGCCTCCCAGGTTCAAGCCTCCCAAGTAGCTGGGATATAGGCGCCCGCCACCACGCCCGGCTAATTTTTGTATATTTAGTAGAGACGGGGTTTCGCCTTGTTGGCCAGGCTGGTCTCGAACTCCCGACCTTGTGATCCACCCGCCTTGGCCTCCCAAAGTGCTGGGATTACAGGTGTGAACCACCGCACCCGGCCCTGATCATGCTCTTTCTAGAACTGTTTGTTTGTTTCTTCCTGATCCAGACTCAGTCGCCATTGTGCTCATAGTCTCCTTGTGGGTCTGTTAATCGGGGAGTCCCTCAGCCTCTGTCACCTCCGTTACCCGGACACTTCTGGGGACCACAGCCCGTCAGCTGCAGTCGGGCCTCCATGTGGGACAGGATTTCTTCATGATGAGCCTTGGGGAGCCTCGGAGGAGCCTCCGCAGTGCCCCAGGGTGTGGACTGCCCCTTCCTGATGATGCTGACTTGACTCACTGGGTTAGGGGGATCTGCGGGTTCCTCTGCTGGATGGACGCCTCTTCCTTTTTATAACCAAGAAATGCCCTTTTCCCACTTACTGTGAGGAGCCTGCCTTAGTTCCACATAATGTGGGCAGAGGGAGGACGCATGATCTTCGTCCTCTTCATCCCCCCCGAAGGCGTCCAGGTGCCAGCACGCGCCAGCACCCCAGCCCGGCCTGCTGGGGAGAGGACTGCCTCAGCCAGGTGAGAGGGTGGGCAGGACAGAGACAGGCTCGGAGCAGGGGAGCCTGGGCAGCGAGGGGAAGACTGGGGAGCTGAGGAGCTGCCGGTGCAAAGGCCCCAAGCTGTCTGCAGCGGGGGGTGTGGCCCTGGCCAGGGAGGCTGAGGTGTCAGTACAGGGGTGTCTTCTGGGCTTGGTGCTTCTGAAAGGGCCTTCTACCTGTAAGCAGCAGTGAGGGCACAGGAAGGGATGGTGGCTTCAGGGCGGCCTATTCAAGGCCCCAGTGAGCCACAGGAGGGCGGGAGTTTCCCTGTTTACCCAGCACAGTCACTCCGACCCCTGCCCTAGAGGGCCAGGAAGCTCAGCCATAAGGGCTGGGGCAGCTCAGTCAAGGGCCCTGCCCTGGAAGGGTCTGGACCTGCAGCCCAGCCCCCAACTCCAGCCCTGGGCACCTGGTGCAGGCCCTGGGCCCCTCTGCCGCACCCAGGCCAGACTCAGGCAGGCTGAGCTGGCTCCCCCATCACGTGCACCTCAGTGCCCTCCCCTCCTCCTGGGGTCTCCTGGGCTGCTCCTGCCCTGAAAAGAGGATTGGGAGTGTGGGTGGATTTAGGGACACCCAGGAGGCAGCACCTGATGGGCATGGGGTACTCTGGGGAGAGCAGGGCAGCCCCCGGGGCAGGAGGGGTCTGCGGGGCGGGAGGGGCCGTGTGATGAGGGCTGACTGCAGGGGCAGGGAAGGGGGTGCGGCGAGTGCCTTTCATTCTCAACTTTTTGCAGGTAGTGGTCTCCATCCTCCCTTAGCTTCGGGATGTAATCCCTGCATGTCAGACCCCAGGGTCAGATGTGCACACCTGCAGGCGTCATTCTCTCTGTACAGACCCGCTTGGGTGGGCACCCACGTGAGTTCTGTGTCTCGGCAGCCGGCCCTGGTCCTGCCCCTTCCGGGGCTGTGGCTCCATCCCAGCTCGGCCCTGCCTGGGTCTCTTTCCGGCTCTGAGTGCCTCAGCAGCCCGCTAGATTGGGCACTGGTGCCCTGGGGGCATTGCTCTGAGCCTACTGACCCCCACAGGGAGCTGAGCCACAGCTGCCACCAATGGGATGTGTACACCCGGCAGGTATGGGCCTTCTTGGGGCAGTCCACCTGGCCGTACCGCTCCCGGGCAGGCGTGGGCCCCTTCTCGGCAGTCCACCCGGCCGTACCACTCCCGGGAAGGCGTGGGCCCCTTCTCGGCAGTCCACCCGGCTGTACCGCACCCGGGCAGGCGTGGGCCCCTTCTTGGCAGTCTATCCGGCCGTACCGCTCCCAGGCACGCGTGGGCCCCTTCTCAGCAGCTTCAGGAAGAGCCCCCCTGCTGCCCAGGAGGAGCCCGTAGCCGATGCTGGGTGCTCACCATTCCTGCTCATGTACATAAGAGAACAGGGGCAAAATCTAGAAATCCACACAGCATGAGACAAACCAGGGGCTGGCCGTCAACACCGGTGTGCAGGCCACTACATGGCAAGGTGCCAAGGACCGCGCGGGGTTTCGCCCGGAGGCAGGTGGGCAGTGGCTCTGGGTGGGCCACAGGCCGTGAAGGGATCTGGCGTGTGGAGGGGTTGCTCTAGACTCAGTGTTCTGAGGGAACACACCTGTGATCCCAGCACTTTGGGAGGTCGAGGCAGGCAGATCACTTGAGGTCAGGAGTTCAAGACCAGCCTGGCCAACATGGCAAAACCCCGTCTCTACCAAAAATACAAACAAATTAGCTGGGCATGGTGGTCCACACCTGTAATCCCAGCTACTCAGGAGGCTGAGGTGGGCAAACTGCTTGAACCTGGGGCGGGGCAGAGGTTGTAGTGAGGTGAGATCGCGCCACTGCACTCCAGCCTGGGCGGCAGAGTGAGACTCCATCTCAAAAAAAATAAATAAATAAACAAAATAAATTAAAATAAATAAAACGCTGCCCATGTATTGAGCATGTGGCATGTGCTAGGTGCTGTGTGACACATCTGCTATGGTAACATTTAATATAAAGTAATAACAGAAATACGCTGCATTGTATAAAAGACATGTTGTAATATAAATGCATTATATATTAGAAAATTATATAGAATAATGAACATCTATGGCCTGACATTCATATGTTTAAAAAATTAGAATAATAAAAATAATTGGTATTTTTTTCAGGAAAAATAATATAAAATAATCATACAAACTAATATAAAAGCAGTTAATTCTTTGACTCATTTAATCCTTAACTCCCCAGTTCTTCTGAACTGGGGTCTGGCAAGGACCTTCTGTGGTGCCTCCCTGTCTGAGTGCACCAAGACTGAGCTCGGGGCCCAGCCACGCAGGATCTGAGTGGCGTGGCGCACAGCGGTGGCGGGCGGGCCAGAGGGGGTACTCACGGCCACTAGGATCCAAAAGAACGTCACTGAGAGGTGTGGGCCTGAGACTGAGTCATCCACGTTCAGGGCAATGATCCCCCCGAGGACGGCAGAGATGCCTGCGATTACCTCGACGACCTGGAGGGGACGGGACAACACCGGCTCATGGGGGCCGCCCTGAGGAAGTGGAGACACCCCCAGATTCCCAGAATGCACTGTGCAGACACGGACCCCCAGGAGCAGGGTGCGGTGAGCTGGCCCAGGCTCTAACCGTGGAGGAGCCCACTTGGACAGACCCCCAGCCTCACCTGGCCCAGCCCCCTCTGCCCTCAGCTGCGTCTTTTCACGTCCCTCCTGGAGTAAAATAGCTGAAGGGGTGTCTCCCCCACTGCTGCTTTTGTCTACAGAAACTGAGGGTATTGACCTGACAGTGGTGAGGGCAGAAAATCAAGACCCTCAGACCCCCTTCCCTGTCCTCACAGTGTGGCAGGCGGTGGTGCCCAGACCCTGGACCCCATTGAGGGGACTCGGGAAAACAGGCCTGTGGCAGAAGCAGTTTCCCATAGGACACGCCCACCCACCCGTGCCATGTGGGTTTGCCATTGCCACGGCAACACTGGACGCCACCACCCCTTTCTGTGCCAATGATCCTACCACCTGGACGCTACCACCCCTTTTCTAGAAATTTCTGCATAATCTGTCCCTTAATTAGCATATACTTACAAGAGGGTATAAATAGGAGGCAGAGCTGTCTCTGAGCTGCTGCTCGAGGCGCCCTGTCGGCTGGGGAGCCCTGCTCAACTGCCACTGCAATCAAAGCTTCTGTCTGCCACCAGCAGCTTGCCCTTGAATTCTTTCCTGGACAAAGCCAAGAACCCTCCTGGCCTAAGCCCTGGCTGTGGGCTCATCTGCCCTGCACCATCAGGGCTGCAAACAGCACCGACAGACCCAGGGAGGGCTGGGGAAGAAACCAACGCCCGAACGCCTGCTCGCACGAAGGATCTCTGTGAGGCGCACATGCAGAGCTGTGGCCGGCAGGAAAGCCAGGCGTGAGGAGCCGGCCAGCAGGGGCCTGGGGGCCAGACAGGACCTGGGCAGCCAGGCCTCGCATCCAGAAGGCACAAAACTCCAGATGCACAAAGAAAGCTGAATTCCCAGCCAGGCACGGCGGCTCACGCTTATAATCCCAGCACTCTGGGAGGCCGAGGCAGACAGATCACGAGGTCAGGAGTTTGAGGCCAGCCTGGCCAACATGGTAAACCCTGTCTCTACTAAAAACACAACACTTAGCCCAGCGTGTTGGCGCATGCCTGTAATCCCAGCTACTCGGGAGGCTGAGGTAGGACAATCGCTTAAACCCAGGAGGCAGAGGTTGCACTGAGCCCAGGTCATACCACTGCACTCCAGCCTGGGCGACAGAGTGAGACTCCACCTTAAAAAAAAAAAATAAGGGGCCGGGCGCGGTGGCTCAAGCCTGTAATCCCAGCACTTTGGGAGGCCGAGACGGGTGGATCACGAGGTCAGGAGATCGAGACCATCCTGGCTAACACGGTGAAACCCTGTCTCTACTAAGAAATACAAAAAACTAGCCGGGCGAGGTGGCGGGCGCCTGTAGTCCCAGCTACTCGGGAGGCTGAGGCCGGAGAATGGCGTGAACCCGGGAGGCGGAGCTTGCAGTGAGCTGAGATCCGGCCACTGCACTCCAGCCTGGGCGACAGAGCGAGACTCCGTCTCAAAAAGAAAAAATAAAATAAAAAATAAAAAATAAAAAATGAAGCTGAATTCCCACCTGACAGAGACCATGACCACCACGCAGAAAACTCCGGAAACAGAGAGACCGCCCACAAAGGACAGCACCTGGGCCTCCGCAGACGCAGACGGTGGAATAAACACGTCCTCGGGGAAACTGTCAACCTGGACCTCTCTCCAGGCGAATTGTCACTTAGGAATGCGGAGAACCAGCCCAAACTGGAGAAGCCTCTCGAAAACCGACTTCTAAAGAATGAAGCAGAACGGGGCCAGGCACAATGGCTCACGCCTGTAATTCCAGCATTGTGGGAGGCCGAGGCGGGCAGATCACCTGAGGTCAGGAGATGAGACCAGCCTGGCCAGCATGGTGAAACCCTGTCTCTACTAAAAATACAAAAATTAGCCAGGTGTGGTGGTGGGTGCTTGTAGTCCCAGCTACTCGGGAGGCTGAGGCGGGGGAATCGCCTGAACCCGGGAGGCAGAGGTTGCAGTGAGCTGAGACTGCAGCACTGCACTCCAGCCTGGGCAACAGAGCAGGACTCCGTCTCAAAATAAAAGAAAAAAAAAAGAAGCAGAACAGAAATGGAACCTAAAAGAGAACTGAAATGCTAAATAAAGGGAAGCAAAGGCCCTGGGAAATGCACAGGGACCAAGTCAAGCACACAGGAGGCTGTCCCATTGTTGGAGTCAAAAGGCAAAATGTCACTAAACATCACACGCTAGACAACAAGGCCAAGGCAGAGGCAAGCGGGACAGACGTCGCATGATCCGTTTATCAAGAAGCGCGTTCGAATATGAAGGGCAACCGCCAAAAGGATACTGAAAGCTCTCCCATCCAAAATTAGAGGGAAAAGGAAGGATGGAGCCTCTGCCAATTCAAAAGAAGGCAGGGAAGGAGGGAAAAAGGCAAAATCGGGGAAAATGGAAAACTCAAAAGATGGTGAAAATAAGTAGAAATTTATCAGTAATAACTCTCAAAGGAAATGGGCTACATTCAAAAGGCTAGGGAGAGAGAATGACATAAGATAAAGAACAAAATGCAGTTACGTGCTGCTTGTAACAACTATACCAAGGTATAAGGCAAGAAAAGTTGAAAGTAAGAAAAAGAGAGGCCGGGTGCGGTGGCTCACGCCTGTAATCCCAGCACTTTGGAAGGCCTGGGTGGGTGGATCACTTGAGGTCAGGAGTTCAAGACCAGCCTGGCCAAAACGTCGAAACTCCACATCTACTAAAATTAGAATAATTAACCGGGTGTGGTGGCGGGCGCCTGTAGTCCCAGCTCCTCAGGAGGCTGAGGCAGGAGAATCACTTGAACCCGGGAGGCAGAGGCGGCAGTGAGCTGAGATCGTGCCACTGCATCCCAGCCTGGCTGACGGAGTGACACTCCGTCTCAAAAAATAAGAATAATGATTCCTCAGGGACAGCAGTGTCGACACACCTACAGCGATAACCAACTCCCCCCTAAAACTTAGGGAACACCAGCAGCACCTTTCACGATAGGGTACATTGTTACCAACGACACTAGTAACAGACTAGAGTCTCCACAGATGAGGCGCACGCTGCCCTGCAGTCTAGACAGCCAACTCTTAGCCAACTCGGAATAGAAACCTGACGTTTAACCCAGCCTCAGTCACCCCCGACAGAGTATGAGAGAAAAGAGAAAGAAAAGGGAAGTTTTCTTACTGAATAAGATTTCAGGACCCGAGCAGGAAATGGTACTTCGCCCAGAATGTTGGTGCTGTCAGACATGGAGCCCTACAAAGAAACAGAGCTGTCACCCCGGGTGCACGGGCACAGGGACCTGGCACTGCTGCTGGATCCGGCCGCCGTGAGCAGTGGACCAGGTCGGCCTGCGGTGTAGACGCGAGACGACCTTGGAGTCGCCCATGGATCTCTGGGCCTGAGGAAACATTCGCACACACGGTCCTTGCACACGAAAACACGTTTACAGGTATTTTAGCAGAGGTGGCGTCTCCTGGTCATCCCCTCGGGACGAGCACCGAGCGCCGGCCTGAGTCAGGCTTAGTGGGAGGGGAAGGGTACAGCATCTGTCCTCACCTCCCTGTAGCCAGTGGCCACCAACCCCTCACCCAGCTCCCGACCTGCTTCTGGCCGGGGTTTCTAAGACCCAGGAGAGTGGGGTCTCGTGGGAACGCCCTGGAGCAGCCCAGATCGGCCCTCCGAAGGTGACGCTGAGACCCACGCTGCAGATGGGGGTGCGACTCGCTCACCCTGGGGCAACGCCTCTGCACCCCCTGCCCTGTGGGGCCAGAAGCTGCACCCACCTTCTTTTTCTTGCAGTACTCCTCGCTGGACCGTGCAGACACGATCACCGTGGCCGCCATGAGCAGCTCCAGCAGGAGCAGCAGGATAAGGTTGAAGCTGATCTGCCAAAGGGCACACACGCTTCAGCACCGGGCCCGCCTTTCTCACGCCACTGTGCTTCAGCGTCCACGGGGCCGCCTCCCGGGCAGGCTGCGCAGGACTCTGGGCCATGGTCCCCACTTTTCCCGTCCAGGGCCGGCTGTGAGGCACTGTGGGCCGCACAGTCTCTCTGTCTCACATGGGTCTTTGGGGTCTTTCGGTTTTTAAAACCATGCTTAGTTCAAAGGCTGTACAAACGCAGGCCAGGGCTGGATTTGGCCTTGGGCTCTGGTCTACCGACCCCAATCTGAACGTTCCTTGTTCCCACGAAAGCCTGCACTGGAATGTTTAGAGCAGCTTCATGTATGATTGTTAAACTCTGAGAACATAAGGTTTTTTGGAGGGTAATGAAACTACTGTGGGCCCTGACCATATTGGCAGTCACATGAATTTATACGTGTGTTAATATTCATAGACGCATACATTTTAAAAAGTCAGTGTAGCTGTCTGACAATCTGACAATTTTTTATTTTTATTTTTATTTTTATTTTTTTTTGAGACGGAGTTTTGCTTTTGTTGCCCAGGCTGGAGTGCAAATGGCGCGATCTTGGCTCACCGCAACCTCTGCCTCCCAGGTTCAAATGATTCTCCTGCCTCAGCCTCCCGAGTAGCTGGGATTACAGGTGCCCGCCAGCACACGCGGCTAATGTTGTATTTTTAGTAGAGACGGGGTTTCTCCATGTTGGTCAGGCTGGTCTCGAACTCCTGACCTCAGGTAATCCACCCACCTCAGCCTCCCAAAGTGCTGGGATTATAGGTGTGAGCCACCACACCCGGCCTGATAATTTTTGAAATACATTTTAAAAAGAAAGAATGCAGAACCATATTCAACTAAAAACAGAGCCTCGAAATATATGAAGTCATAACTAACAGAGCCACAGGAAGATGGAAATGCACCAGCAGTGGTGGGGAAGGACTTGAAACACTTTTCGTAGAAACTGACAAATCAGGCGGAGGGCAGTGGCTTCTCTTACTAAAAATACAAAAATTAGCCAGGCGCGGAGGCTCATGCTTATGATCCCAGCACTTTGGGAGACCAAGGCGGGTGGATCGCCTGAGGTCAGGAGTTCTAAACCAGCCTGATCAACATGGTGAAACCCCTTCTCTACTAAAAATACAAAAATTAGCTAGGCACGGTGGCGCACGCCTGTGATCCCAGCACTTTGGGAGGCCGAGGTGGGCGAATCACCCGAGGTTGGGAATTTGAGACCAGCCTGACCAACATGGAGAAACCCTGTCTCTACTAAAAATACAAAAATTAGCTGGGCACGGTGGCACATGTAATCCCAGCTACTCGGGAGGCTGAGACAGGAGAACTGCTTGACCCCGAGAGGCGGAGGTCACAGTGAGCCGAGATGGCACCACTGCACTCCAGCCTGGGCAAGAGAGTGAGATTCTTTCTCAAAAAGAGAGAAAAACGAAAAGGCAGTGTAGGTGTTCCCACTGGGTACTCCTGTGTCTGCTCTTTTTTCCTGCCCAATGAGAGTGTCCAGGACATACTCAAGGCTCCTCCAGCTTTCCCCAATCATAAAGTGCATTCCACAAGTCACACAAAGCAGGAGGCCCTCCTTGCAGTATCTCAGATGAGGTCCTGGTTTCCTTTGAGATTTTTATCTTTTTTGTTTGTTTGTTTTTTGAGACAGTGTCTCGCTCTGTCTGCCAGGCTGGAGTGCAGTGGCACCATTTCGGCTCCCACAACCTCTGCCACCCACAATTTCCCATTTTTGTTTAGAGGTGCATAGAACAATTGTCTTACACAGATTGGATGAAACATGGTATTACGTTACTGTTAATTTTTTTTTTTTTTTTTTGAGATGGGGTCTCGCTCTATTGCCCAGGCTGGAGTTCAGTGGCTGGATCTCAGCTCACTACAAGCTCCGCCTCCCGGGTTTACGCCATTCTCCTGCCTCAGCCTCCCGAGTAGCTGGGACTACAGGTGCCCGCCAACATGCCCGGCTAGTTTTTTTGTATTTTTTAGTAGAGATGGGGTTTCACCATGTTAGCCAGGATGGTCTCGATCTCCTGACCTCGTGATCCGCCCGTCTCGGCCTCCCAAAGTGCTGGGATTACAGGCTTGAGCCACCGCGCCTGGCCGTTACTGTTAATTTTTAAGGATCGTTGCAAAAGACATTGTTTACCAATAAATCTGTCCAGCAGAATCACAAGACTTCAATAAAGACAATTATTTTCTTTAGACGCGTAAATGAAACTCTCAACGTTTGTCAAATTCAAGAGCTATGAATAACATTTACCACCTATTTCCAGCTCGACAAACATTTGCTGACACCATTCGTGGGGGTGGGGCTGTGGGTGTCAGGCCTCAGCGCGAAGCTCGCGTGAACTTACATTTATTGCTGATGGGTTCAGGATTAGTTTGCATCCAAACCAAATTAAACACGTAGTGGTCACAGCAAATGTGGAAACGAACAATATCTGAAAGTTGGGAATCTGAAAAACAAGGCAGGAGGGGTTTTCCTTCTCTGAATAACGAAAGAAAAAAGGTAACAGATAAACCACACTTGAGGCCATTAACCAAAAATTATCCTGATTAGGACACAATGGTGGGGAGTCCTGTGTGCTCAGCCTGCTCTCCCCTCCGTGCAGCAAAGGCTGGGCTGGGCAGGAGCTTCACTGTCTGGGGGGCAACCTCAGGGGCCCCTCTCGGTGCCACAACGTCCGTGTGTGGGCACACACGGGCACACTGTCGGCCCCTCCGGCTTTCTCCCTGGCAGACGCTGGGTGCAAGCTGGACTCACCACATTGACATTCCTCCTGGAGACGGTGAAGCTCACAATTGCCGAGGGGATGCACTGGAATGAAACCAGAATCCCATGAGTCCGCCGCTCACCCAAGCAACTGAGACCCTGAAATACTCTAACATTTGCGCTTCCGGAAGGATCCGAATCATATTCGCAAAACAGTGTTGCCGGCCCACGTGACACAGCAGGTTGGCTTGACTAGAAGGCCCCCAGGTACTTCTCAGTTTTAATTTTTTGTTGAGATGGGGTCTCACTGTTGCCCAAGCTGATCTTAACTTTGGGCTCAAGTGATCTGTTCACCTTGGCTTCCCAAAGCACTGGGGTTACAGGCGTGAGCCACTGCACCCAACCCCCAGGTACTTCAAAATAATTTATTCTGAAAAAAGTTTTTATTTTTCTGATGTGCTAAAAAGATATTTGTGAATGAAGGCTCTTCCAGCTGGATAAGCTTTGAAGTCTAGAATGTAACTCATGCAGGCACAAGACCTGGTCTTTGCTGAAAATCACCCAAAAAGGAAAACGTATCAGCCAGGTGCAGTGGCTCACACCTCTAATCCCAACTACTCGGGAGGCTGAGCTGGGAGGATCTCCTGAGCCCAGGAAGTCGAGGTTGCAGTGAGCTGTGATTACACCCTGCACTCCAGCCTCGGTGACAGAGTGAGACCTTGTCTCGAAAAAAAAAAAAAAAGAAAAGAAAAGAAAAAGAAAGAGGAGGCCGGGCGTGGTGGCTCACACCTGCAATCCCAGCACTTTGGGAAGCCGAGGCAGGTGGATCATGAGGTCAGGAGTTTGAGACCAGCCTGGCCAACATAGTGAAACCCCTTCTCTACTAAAAATACAAAAAAATTAGCCTGGCTTGGTGGCGGGCGCCTGTAGTCCCAGCTACTCAGGAGGCCGAGGCAGGAGAATTGCTTGAACCCAGGAGGCGGAGGTCGCAGGAAGCTGAGATCACCCCACTGCACTCCAACCTGGGCAACAGAGCGAGACTCCATCCAAAAAAAAAAAAAAAAAGGAATCAAGGAAGGAAGGAAGAAAAAGAGGAAGGAAGGAGCGAAGGAAGGAGCAAGACTCTGCATGTGAGGGAGGCCGAAAGGAGTCCCAGAGCCCCTCGGCCTTCTTGTTTCCAAAGGGCCACACCAAGGCTAGGAGTACAGGGCCAGGGATGGAGGTTGGGACGTCAGGGGCAGGGAGGTGAGCAGAGTCGGGCCAGCCCAGGCCTGTGGCCCTTGCTTCTGCAGCCATGGGACCCTGGGCTCTGAGGCGGGGGTGCGGGCAGGGGCATCTGAGGGGCTGAGCACAGCAGTGCTGGGTGAGGAGGCGGGAGAAGCCCCGTTGGGGCCTGAGTGACGGGCAGAGCTGGGGCCAGGACAGTCAGGCTCAGTTCAGCACCCACTCAGGTGCCACGAGGGCCCAGGGTAGAGAAGAAAGGCCAGGGGCAGGGCCAAGTGGGGCCAAGGCTGGGCGCGGGTGGGCACTTGCCCATATCTGGCGGCCGCTGAAGCTGAAGGGGCACAGCCCACAGCTCCACTGGGACAAGGGCGGCTCCCATGGTGAGGACAAAGGCCACGGAGAAGCTTCCTGAGAGGGCAGCAGAGTGGGACGAGTCACCTGCCCCAAAGAGCTTTGTTCTAAGGGAGCAGAGACCCAGGACAGCACAGGACGGGGCGTCCACTTTGTTTTTAAGACTTCGGAGGGCGCTGCAGGGGACAGTCACCAACAGTGTCCCTAGAGAAAGGGCAGGGGCCAGAGACCCAGCAGGCGTGGGGAAGCGAGACGAGGGGAAGTGAGAGGAGGGGAGTGCTCGGAACTGGCTGAAGCAGGAGGGGCATGGGGTCAGCGGGTTGTGAGCCAGAGCCCAGGGGTCGGCCAGCACTGTGCTCTAGCAGCAGGGACGCTGGAGAGGCAGTGGCCGGGGCTCGCAGAGGACCAGGGGTCAGCGGTCGTCTGTCCTCCTTTGCTCTGAGGATCAGTGGGTGCCCCCACACAGCACTGTGTAAGATTCTAGAAAAACAGCATGAAGCTTTGGGAGGGTGTGGGGCGCAGGTCTCAGTCCCAGTCCCCTTGAGGGCAGATACTGCCAGTTTTGGCAAGATGCAGCCGCAGGATCAGAATCAACATGCAATTCCCTGCACAGGCATCTGCAGAGCAAGGTTCAGACCTGCTTCGTCGGTAATTCTCAAAGGTGATGAATCCTATGTGAAACTAAAGTCATATGAAGAGATTTTTTTTTTTTTGAGTTGAAGTTTCACTCTTGTCGCCAGGCTGGAGTTCAGTGGCCCGATCTCGGCTCACCGCAACCTCTGCGTCCTGGGTTCAAGTGATTCTCCTGCCTCAGCCTCCCGAGTAGCTGGGACGACAGGCATGCACCACCATGCCCGGCTAATTTTTCTATTTTTATAGAGATGGGGTTTCTCCATGTTTGTCAGGCTGGTCTCAAACTCCTGACCTCAGGTGATCCGCCTGCCTGTGCCCCCCAAGGTGCTGGGATGACAGGCGTGAGCCACCGTGCCCGGCCCATATGAGGAGATTTGAATGAAGTACAGGTGACAGAAACCTGCACATCTCAGAGCAAAGAAACTTGAGCACGTGCCGGCGAGCTCGGGCACCGGAAGAGACCTGGAGGAAGCTGCTTACAGAGCCTGCAGCACAGCGCAAGTAATCCATCTCGGCAGGGAACACGTTCCCCAGGTACAGCGAAAACCCTGAGGTCACCAGGAGGCAGCTCTGCAAGACAGCGACAGAAGCCCAGGTTACAACGCACCCCGTCCCCGGCTGGACACCGACCTTTCAGCTTCCACTTCACTGTCTCTGCGTGTTGGTGACTCACCCACGGCCCCCAGCATCAACCGCACCTGCACCCGGGGCCCGCCCAACCTGGACTCCTCCTGTAGGACAGACGCAGCCCCGCTGCAGCCCAGGACATGGACCAGCCTCCCCCAGCCACGTCCGAGCATGGACCCCCATGCTGTTACCTGGAGGAGAGAAGGAAGGGGATCTGCCAATATTTAGAGCAAGGAATGGCACCTCTCCCCACAAAATACCCCTGTCCCAACATGTTGTGTGTACAGTCTTCCGGATCCCATACTCAGGTCCAGATGCGAGACTGGAAAGCAACTGCCCACCCCCCTCCATCTGCAGAACCTAATTTCCAGATCTGGAAGAAGATCCCTCCAGGCACCGGCTCCAGGCCTAGGGGCTCCCGAGCAGGGAAGACCCTAGCAGGAGGCGGGGCGGGGGGCTCTCTCTCATGCACAGCACCCCAGGGGTGAGACAGAGGGGAGTCAGTGTCAAAGGTCACTGGGACCCAGGGTCCTGGCAGAGGAAGCGAGGTCTGGGACAGAGGGGACCTGGCCTGGGCAGGGGAGGGGCTGCAACCAAGTCCAGGGCACGGGGTGGAGGAGGGCAGATCCCGGAGATGGCCGCCACCACCCGGGAACCGCCTGTCCCCAGCTCCGAGGCGGATGCCTGTCTTGGTGAGGCATGCTCAGGCCATGGGAGTTGGACGGGACCACTGTGGGTGCTGCAGGGGCTGCCGGCGGAGGCGAGGGCACAGGGAGGGGAGAGATTGCGGCCTGGATCTCATTCTCAGCCCAAGCTGCACGGAACCTGGAGTGCCTGCAGAGAGGCCTGTCCTGCGGCCTGGCTCTGAGCAGCTGCACACACTCAGGCCCAAGTGGCTCCGCCAATCATCTCTGTGCCCACGACGGTGCCGGGAATGGCCAGGACCCCAGGGAAGTCCCTCGGACATCTGGCGCTGCCCGTCCGCCCTAGGCCAGTTCCTTTACACACCAGCTCCCTCCCAGCCGACCCCTGCGGCTCTCCCTAGGAGGAGGAGGTCCCTGAGGTTCTCTCACCGAGGCCTGACCTGAGGGCCTGAGACACCTCCTCCCACCTTTGCAGGTGACCCCTCGGAGGACTCTGGACCCCCAGAGCCGAGGGTCATGGAGGCTCTCAGGGCCCATGGGTAGTCCCGGGACTGTCCCTGCCCTGGTGGGACTCAACCACAGCCTGGAGCAGCTCGAGGCTGGCACAACAGACACCCATAAATTAATAAAAGTAACTGTGAAAACACAAGCAAAACAAGCTCGTCAGCACCCAAGAGTTCTGCAGCATCAGGGTTAGTCTGAGAGTTGCTCTTTCTGTCCCACCCGGGGCTCCAGGGTGCCGCGGTCCATCACCAGAGGGACCAGGTGCTCGTGGCCCTCCAAGGTGTTGGTGTAGAGCTACTCACCCCCATCAGCACGGAGAAGACCCACGTCTTGGGGCTGAAGCAGGGGGGCAGTCTCTTCGACAGCTGCAGGTCGCTCGGCTTCGTGTCTGGTGCGTAGCTGGCGGGGTCTTGCCGGCCCCGCTCCAGTGTGGGCATCCGGTCATAGGCCAGCTCCTCTCTGAATGGCTCCTGGGTCATGGCACTTGGGGACACCACAGCTGTGCTGAATGTACAGCCACGTGTCACCAGTTCTTTATCTGGAATAAAATTATCATTGGTTTTGGCCGCTCTGAAGAAACTTCAATAAGTTGTTTCCAAGAAATATTTTTTAACAGAAGAAATATTGTTCACACTGAAGTGCTCTAAATTTGAAGAAGAAAATGAGCACTTGAATCTAAAAGTGAAAAAAATAACTTTCCTGGAAAAACAGACCTGAATAGTCTGGGTTCAGGGTGAGATTCTACGCTTTAAATGCCTCATTGATCCATGAGGGCCCTCCAGGTGCAACAACACCTGACAACTTCCATCGGCAACTTCGTCCATGAACCCATCATGCCGGGGACTCAAGCACATTAAACTGCTCCAATTGGTAGCTAAACAAGAGATTGTAAAATACACCTCTACTTAACAGCTTAATGTCTGAGCACTTACCTCCCCGCCGCTCGGCAGTTGGGAGCGCTGGTCTCTGGGTGAGGGACTTCCAGCAAGAACTATTCACAAATGAAACAAAAGCTCAGCAAACTTGCGCTGAAGGCAGGGGAAGGAGAGCTGCTTCCTGAATATCAATGAGGGGAGGAATCGGGTGGATCCTAGAAATGTTTCGCGTTGGTTGTATAAACCACTGCCTGGGAGCTGTCAGAACCCAACTAGGAAAGGAAGGGCCATCCTGTGTCACTCGCCAAAGACCTCGGGTATCTCAGAAGAAAGAAGTGTCCCTAAGGTTAGAATCCCACCAAATACACATTCCGAGCAGGCCCTGTTTCTGAAACATAGCTGTTTGCTCAAAGGTCTCATACATCTTTCCAAGCAGACTTTTTCTATCCCCCACAGCCACATGGTGGGAATCGCCTTCACAAGGTCACACAAGCATTCTCACACTCGGCTTAGCTGTGTGGCCCTTGGGCTGCTCCAGATTCGGCCCTGTGGTTTGCGTGGGCAGCCTGGACGGCTGGTAGGCCCAGTCCCGCTGCCCCCTTTATCTCTGCTCACCAAGCAGAGAGAAACCACAGCAATGTGTGTCGCCCAGAGACACTGGCACCCTGACAGTTACAGGGGCAGATTCTTTGTGCACATTGTAAAAAGGCTGAAACCAAAGTTTCTGAAAAACCAGCTCCTTAAACCATGAACCCACATTAAAACTTGAGTAAAGTCATCAGGTTCCAGACCATGGAATGTTCTGTTGCCTTTGTTTCAATCAAGGAAGATGCTTTTAATAAGCTTTTATTAGCTTTTAGTAATATTATACATGCAAGCATCCCCACCCCAGTGAAAATGCCCACTAAATTACCTCGATCAAAACGAGTAAGTATCAAGTACACACAAATGCAGCTCAAAACACTTTGCTCAACCACATCCCCACGGGAAACAGCAGTGATAAATCGTTAGCAATAAACGAAAGTTTAACCTATACTGATATTTTAGGGTTGGCTAATTTCGTGCCAGCCACCGCAGCCAATGTTCTGTTGTCTTCGTTTCAATACAACAAGGATGAGAAATAATTTTCACAAACTATAATCCATGAAGTCAAGAACTATTCTGAATGGATTGAGAAACCTCCCAAACTTCTTTTCTGTCTTTTAAAGCTATAAACGGGATTAGTGGGAATTAGTCCAACTGGATCGAATCCTCCTGTGTTTCTTTTTGTTTGAAAAAAATGTGAATCGGATTTCAACATTTTTTCTTTCAAAAGTTCTCCACTTAAAAATGCAAACAGGCTGCCCTGAACCAGAGGTTGCAGAGCAAACCCCTCAGCTTCCCAGATCATAAGTCGTCACTTGAGAAATGCTCCCATGTTACCGTTGGCAACGCTAGTTTCTAGAACAGGCCCTGTTCTTTCATACGATCTTCCAACAAATTCTTGCTCCTAAAATGCCCTTCCTCCCTCTGCCTGCTGACGTTCCATCATCATTCAACATTCAACAAACATTTACAGGGTGGACAGAGAAGTGACATCCTTCCTATAGGCTGTTTACAATCAATGGGGGCACAAGAGTGCACAGGATAAACAAATAGTGTGTTATTCAGTGATATGGTTTGGCTGTGTCCCCACGCAAATCTCATCTTGAATTGTAATTCCCATAATCCCTATGTGTCATGGGAGGGACCTGGTGGGAGGTCATTGAACCATGGGGGTGGTTACCCCCACGCTGCTGTTCTCCTGACAGTGAGTGAGTTCTCACAAGATCTGATGGTCTTTTATAAGGGGCTTTCCCCCCTTTTTCTCAGGACTCCTCCTTCCTGCTGCCTTGTGAAAACGGACATGTTTGCTTCCCCTTCCACCATGATTGTAAGTTTCCGGAGGCCTCCACAGCCCTGTGGAACTGTGAGTTAATTAAACCTCTTTCCTTTATAAGGACCTGACCCTAAAATTACCCAGTCTTGGGTATGTTCTTATAGCAGCATGAGAACAGACTAGTATGTCCAGCAACACATGTGATTGCCTCTATGAGGGAAAATAAGTCAGGGGAGAGAAATGAGGGGCTGCTGTTTGCAGGGGCCAGAGCAGGCCTCAGTGAGAAGAAGGCAGGGAGGGGAGGCTGGCAAAGCAAAGGACACAGGTGGGGGAGGGCAGGTGAGGACCACGCAAGGGGGGTACAGGTAGGACAGCCGGGTACTAGCACCTGTGGGTGTGGAGACGACTCTGCTTCGACTCTGAGGCAGACCTGCTGGAGGGGTCTGGGCAGAGCAGCATCCGGTCACTCACTGGGTGGAGAGCAGGCTGGGGGGTGGGAGGAGCAGGTGCTGCCTGACATTGAGGTGGCAATGGGCAAGCGGTGAGGAGGGACTGGGCTCTGAATAGGGTTTGAAGAGCGAACGCAATCTGCTGTCAGAGCGATGTTGCCGAGTTCTGTCTGAGCAGTGAGGACAGAGATGAGAAGACCAGGGTGGAGAGAGTGTGGAGCAAGGATCTTTTAGTAGAGCCGGGGTTTTGCCATGTTGGCCAGGCTGGTCTCGAACTCCTGACCTCAAGTGATCCACCCACCTTGGTCTCGCCAAGTGTAAAGATATTTTTAAAATAGAGAAAAATCAATGAAATCAAGAGATTTTAAAAAAAAAATCAATAAAATTGATAAATATAGACTGATCAAGGAAAATGAGAGGGATGAGATAAATTACCTATGTCAAGAATGAACGATGGTTCATCATTATGAACCATACAGACAATAAAAGGATAATAAGAAAATATGCTGAACAACTTTATGCCAATAATCTGACATCTAATAATTGGATGAAATGGACAAATTCCTTAAAAGAATTACCAAAGTTTACTCAATATTACCCTGATAACTTTAATAGCCCTCTAGCTGATGCAGAAGTGAACTTCTCATTAAAAACCTTCCCACAAAGAAAACTCGAAGCCCAGATGGGTTCCCTGGTGAATACTACTACAGTTTTTAGGGAATAAGTTACACCATCCTACTCCCTGGTCACTGCAGGCCCAGCTTAAACCGACCCCAAACCAGACAGACACAGAAAACGGGAGGTCGGCCACAGAGCAATCTGCTTCACCAGCACCGTCCCCAACCCTGGACAAAGCGTTACCAAGCTGAGTCGGGCAATACACGAAAAAGATACGAATTGCGACCAAGTGAGTTTTCCCAGGAGAGCCAAGCAATGAAATTCCCTATACAGGCTGAGATAAAAAGCTACAGGATCATTTGAATACACGTAGAAAAGTGTTGCAGAAAATTTCACACCCACTGGTAAGAACTCTTGGAAAAATAGGACTAGAGGGAACTTCCCCAACTTAATAAAGAACACCAACAAAATACGACTCCTAACATCACTCTGGGCGGTGAAAGATCGCGCACTTTTCCCTAAGGTGTGGGCGGCAAGAAGGCGGACCCCCGCGAAGCTCCGCCCACTCACGCGAGGCCACGCCCGCCCTCCCGAAGCCCCGCCCACCCGGCGGGCACAGCGCCTTGCGCGCCCGGCATGACGTCACTCCCACCAGGCACCTCGCCTCGTCACGCGCTGCCAGGCGCCAACCGCCGCCCTCTATACGGGTCCCGGCTCGCGCGACGACCCCAACGCGCATGCCCAGGCGCGGCGACCCCATTGGTCGCGGGCGGCGGGAGCGGCGCGGTCGCGTGCGGGCGGCGGCGGCGGTGGCGGCGGCCGAGGCCGGGCGAGGGCCATGTTGAGCCTCGCGGCCAAGCTGGTGGCCTTCTTCTGGAGGACGGCGGACACCGCTAGGGAGGAAGCCGGGCGGCTGGAGCCCGAGCTCGCGGAAGGTGGCTCGCGGGAGGCGGCGGGGCGGCCGGGCGGGAGGCGGGTCCCGGGCCCTCGCGTGTCAGTCACGAGGGAGCCGCGCCCCGAGGTCTTTGAGTGCAGTGCGGCGGGCGGGAGACGCTGGGCCCGGCCTTTCCTCATCTCCCCTCGCTCGCCTCAGAGGCTGCGGACCCCACACGCCCCCGCCCTGGGCGCCCGTCCTCCATGAGGTCTCGCCGGTGTCGCTAGCCCCCCTGGCCGCCCTCACTTTGTGTTTCTGCGCCGAGCAGCTGCCGAGGCGCCTGTCCACGTCGCTCCTCCCTGTGGGCAGCGCCACCGGCGGCTGTGTGCCTAGAAAGCCCCGGAAAACGCGGCCCCGCCGACCTCGCCTGTCCTTTCAGAACGCGCTGCGCCCACGCGCGCCTTGGCCTTGCCTTGCTTCCGAGCCCATCTTCCTAAAGCCGGGGATGCGCTCGGATTCCCGCACGATTCCTTTCTCCCGAGGTGTTTTTTTGTTTTTTTGTTTTTGGTTTTTTTGTTTTTGTGAAACAGAGTTTTGCTCTTGTCACCCCGGCTGGAGGGCAGTGGCGCGATCTCGGCTCACCGCAACTTCCGCCTCCCGGGTTCAACCGATTCTCCTGCCTCAGCCTCCCGAGTAGCTGGGTGTACAGGCACCTGCCACCACGCCCGGCTAATTTTTGTATTTTTAGTAGAGAGGGGTTTTCACCATGTTGGTCAGGCTGGTCTCGAACTCCTGATCTCAGGTGACCCACCCGCCTTGGCCTCCCAAAGTGCTGGGATTACAGGCGTGAGCCACCGCGCCCTGCCTCTCCCGAGGTTCTGATGGCTTCTCCCGATGTTTCCTTCTGTGGGAATGAAATCCACGGTAGTGGATCCCTAGTTGCCTTCTGTGAGAGAAACCAGGAGCAGGCTTCAGGAGGGGAGCTTCCTGCTGCAGGCAGCGTGTTCAGGGCCTCTGGATCCACAGGGGCCGATGCCTGGGGGGGCCGGCGCCCGGGGGGCCGGCTGTGTTATCTGGAGCACTTGCTCCGCAGATCTGCGTCTCTTCGGTAGAACGCTCTCAGCCGTAGCTGGAGCTCCAGCTCTTGGCAGCGCCAAGATTCCTTGCCTGTACCGTAACCGGCGCCCCACGTTCCTCCCGTGGCTTGGAAGCTGCAGGAAAGGCGCGTTCAGAACTCAGGACCATGGCTGCAGCAGTAGCCAAATGGCTGAGGGGTGCCCTGCTCCTGGGTCAGACTTGCCTGCCCAGCCCCGAACCTTTTCTAGCAGCATATTTGTTGAGATTCTCTAGTTTTCTAAGGCTGCTGCTGATGGTGATGAAAGAAGATAATCGATAGCGCTAATAAAACCGTGCATGCTAGTATCTCCCAGATGCTGATATACGTGGCAGTTTACGTAGCACTTAACTTGTGTCAGCCACGGAGAGGTCCATACATGCATGTGTGTTCTGCCACTGAACCCTCCAGCAGCTCCCTTGGGTAGTGACGATTAGTCTCCATCTTACAGATGGCAACAGGCCCAGAGTAGTTAAGGACCTGGTCCAGGGTTACACCAATGGCGGTAGAAGAGCTGGGAGTCAACCCCCGCAGTCCGCTGTGGAGTCAGGGCTGTCACCTCCACAGCCACTACCTGTGCCCTTCAGAGGAAACTGGGCTGTCTGCCCCCAAACCCCACGTTCCAGACACAGCACTCTCTGATGGGATTCTCTCTGTCTCAAGTCAGCCCGTTAGGCGACAGTCCTTCATGGAGGCTTTTGCACTCTGCCTTTCTCTGGTGGGACTTCACTGTAGTGTGCCCTTGCTTTTATGGCCAAGATAACTTTTGTTTACCCATCTCAGGTGACACTAAGCTGAAAACTGTACGGGGTGTCGTGACAAGGTACTGCAGCGATTATGGCATGATTGATGATTTGATCTACTTCTCCAGTGATGCTGTGACTAGCAAAGTGCTTCTGAATGTTGGACAGGAAGTGATTGCAGTTGTGGAAGAAAATAAAGTGTCCAATGGACTGAAAGCAATCAGGGTAAGGTTTGAGTTCATTTGGGAACAGTTTTTCTTTGCCACAGTACTTTATGTTGTTTTCCTTGGGTTTAATCTATCAGACATGACCCGGCCAAGGGAGAGAGAGTGGAATATACCTTCAAGGGGATGCTTTTGCTCTGTATGATTTCTGTTTTAAAAAATAAACAGACTGGGTACAGTGGCTTACGCCTGTAATCCCAACACTTTGGAAGGCTGAGACAGGCAGATGACTTGAGCTCAGGAATTAGAGACCAGCCTGGGCACCATGGTGAAACCTTGTGTCTACAAAAAAAAACCTCCACAAAAAGTAGCCTGGTGTAGTGGCACATGCATGTAGTCCCAGCTACATGGGAGGCTGAGGCGGAAGGATTGCTTGAGCCCAGAAGGTTGAGGCTGCAGTGAATTATGATCGCATGACCATACTCCAGCCTGGGTGACAGAGCAAGACCCTGTCTCTATAAATAAATAGCAGTCATTGTAAATCATTCAAACAACATAGACATGTATACTTTAGAAAGTAAAGCTTGCCTATGAATTTATGCTGTGGAAAACATAGCAATTATGTATCTATTATTTTTGTGCTTTTTGAACAATTTAATGGTTATCACCAAAGTAACATCAATAATACACTAATTTATATTCTTAGGAGCAGAATGAGAGGCTGCACTTGATTTGCATTTAAGCCTTAAGTATGGTAACTTTTCATGTTTTTTCTTCTTTTTTTTCTGAGACGGAGTCTCTGTTGCCTAGGCTGGAGTCGGCTCACTGCAAGCTCCGCATCCCGGGTTCACACCATTCTCCTGCCTCAGCCTCCTGAGTAGCTGGGACTACAGGCGCCCACCACCATGCCCAGTTAATATTTTTGTATTTTTAGTAGAGACAGGGTTTCACCGTGTTAGCCAGGATAGTCTCGATCTCCTGACCTCGTGATCCACCTGCCTCGGCCTCCCGAAGTGCTAGGATTACAGGCGTGAGCCACCGCGCCTGGCTTCATGTTTTTTCTGTGAATTATTTTTGTGTCCTTTGTTCACATTTTTGTTGAGTTCGACCTTTTCTCTTGTTAAAGCTTATATATTGGCCGGGCGCGGTGGCTCAAGCCTGTAATCCCAGCACTTTGGGAGGCCGAGACGGGCGGATCACGAGGTCAGGAGATCGAGACCATCCTGGCGAACACGGTGAAACCCCGTCTCTACTAAAAAATACAAAAAAAAAAAAAAAACTAGCCGGGCGAGGCGGCGGGCGCCTGTAGTCCCAGCTACTCGGGAGGCTGAGGCAGGAGAATGGCGTGAACCCGGGGGGCGGAGCTTGCAGTGAGCTGAGATCCGGCCACTGCACTCCAGCCTGGGCGACAGAGCCAGACTCCGTCTCAAAAAAAAAAAAAAGCTTATATATTAGGGAAATTAGAGCTTTTTTTTTTTTTTTTTTGAGACAGAGTCTTGCTCTGTCGCCCAGGCTGGAGTGCAGTGGCGCGATCTCCACTCACTGCAAGCTCCCCTGCCTCAGCCTCCTGAGTAGCTGGGACTACAGACGCCCATCACCACGCCCGGCTAATTTTTTTGTATTTTTAGTAGAGACAGGGTTTCACTGTGTTAGCCAGGATGGTCTCGATCTCCGGACCTCATGGTCCGAGTGCCTCAGTCTCCCAAAGTGCTGGGATTACAGATGTGAGCCATTGTGCCCGGCCGAAATTAGAGCTTTTTAAGGAAAATTATTATATAAAAGTGTTAGGAATATTTTCCCCAGGATCATCTTTGACTGTGTTTTATAGTTTCATTTTTTGTAGTTAAATGTGCCTCTTTTCCATGTAGCTTTTGGATGCTGTAAGAAGCCTTAGGGAGGCTTATTCCACTTCTTATTTCTAATATTCAGATTTTACCCTGAAAATTGTTTATTGACAATTGGAATTTTTTTTTTTAAATTTTTGAGACAGAGCTTTGCACTGTCACCCAGACTGGAGTATAGTAGTGCCATTAGCTCACTGCAGCCTCAAATTCCTGAGCTCAAGCGATTCTTCCACCCTAGCCTCCTGAGTAGCTGGGAACACAGGTACACACCATCTCACCTGACTAATTTTTTTTTTTTTTTTTTTTTTTGAGACGGAGTCTCGCGCTGTGTCACCCAGGCTGGAGTGCAGTGGCGCGATCTCGGCTCACTGCAAGCTCCGCCTCCCAGGTTCAGGCCATTCTCCTGCCTCAGCCTCCGAGTAGCTGGGACTACAGGCGCCCGCCACCACGCCCGGCTAGTTTTTTTTGTATTTTTAGTAGAGACGGGGTTTCACCATGTTAGCCAGGATGGTCTCGATCTCCTGACCTCGTGATCCGCCCGCCTCGGCCTCCCAAAATGCTGGGATTACAGGCTTGAACCACCGCGCCCGGCCTCACCTGACTAATTTTTAAAATTTTTTGTAGAAATGGCATCTCTGTTGCATAGGCTGATCTGAAACTCCTGGCCTCGAGTGATCCTTCTACCTCGGCCTCCCAAAGTGTTGGGATTACAGGCATAAGTCACCATGCCTGGCCTGTTTGTTGATATTTAAATATTTGACCGGCCTGGAATTTATTTTAGTGCACAGACTGAGAGAGGGAACCAGACATTGCTTTCCTAATGGCTAGCCAGTCATCTGCATTGCTCACTTTTTCCCTGCTGATTTGGAAAATTCTTTAATCATGCACCAGAATCCCACCTGCATGTGATGTGGTCCTGATGCTTATAAGGGGGTCTCATGGCATGGGTGCTGTGATAGGTGGTGAGCAGGTTTCCCTTCCTTGCTCTTATTAGCATATGGTATTTTTCTGGCTCTTCAGTTGTTCTGGATGAGTTTTGGAATCTTTTTGCTTCTCCCCCTCTGCCCAGATTTGCTTTGGGTTTGCAGATTTGCACTGAGTTTATGGATTTCATTTAGAATAATTGATATTTGGGTGATGTGAAGTCTTTTCCAACAACACATTATGTTTGTGCATTTATTTAAGTCTTCCTTTGTATTCTGTTTTTGTTTCTGAGACGGAATCTCGCTCTGTCGCCCAGACTGGAGTGCAGTGGCGCAATCTCGACTCACTGCAAGCTCCACTCCCTGGGTTCACGCCATTCTCCTGCTTTAGCCTCCCAAGTAACTGGGACCACAGGCGCCCGCCACCATGCCCAGCTAATTTTTTGTATTTTTTAGTAGAGACGGGGTTTTACTGTGTTAGCCAGGATGGTCTCGATCTCCTGACCTCGTGATCTACCCTCCTCGGCCTCCCAAAGTGCTGGGATTACAAGCGTGAGCCACCACGCCTGGCCCTTTGTATTCTTTTTATAGTTCAACAGTTTTCTTCATTTAGGTCCTGTGAATTTCTTTTTTTTTTTTTTTTTTTTTTTGAGACGGAGTCTCGCTCTGTCGCCCAGGCTGGAGTGCAGTGGCTCGATCTCCACTCACTGCAAGCTCCGCCTCCCGGGTTCACGCCATTCTCCTGCCTCAGACTCCCGTGTAGCTGGGACTACAGGCGCCCGCCACCGCGCCCGGCTAATTTTTGTATTTTTAGTAGAGACGGCGTTTCACCTTGTTAGTCAGGATGGTCTCGATCTCCTGACCTCGTGATCCGCCCGTCTCGGCCTCCCAAAGTGCTGGGATTACAGGCGTGAGCCACCGCGCCCGGCAGGTCCTGTGAATTTCTTATTAAATTTATCTTCAGGAGTTTTTATGTGTTCTATTAACATCATTTTCTATTGTATTTTCAAATTTATCTTTTTCTTCTTATATGGGAAAGCTTTTGGTTTTTAAATGCAATTTGGAATCTGGCAAACTTATTGAGCTATTAACTACTTTTTAAAAACACTTAAGATGGCCAGGCACAGTGGCTCACGCCTATAATCCCAACACTTTGGGAGACCAAGGTGGGTGGATCATCTGAGGTCAGGAGTTCAAGACCAGCCTGGCCAACATGGTGAAACCCCATTTCTACTAAAAATATAAAAGTAGCTGGGTGTGGTGGCACACGCCTGTAGTCCGAGCTACTCGGGAGGCTGAGACAAGAGAATCACATGAACCCAGGAGGTGGAGGCTGCAGTGAGCCAAGATCGTGCCACTGCACTCCAGCCTGGGCAAGACAGAGTGAGACTCTGTCTCAAAAAACTAAATAAATTAAATAAAATGCTTGAGACGTACTTTATTACACTATTATAGTTAGTACCATCTAATGCTTAATATCATCTTTCTCAAATTAAGAAAAATGCATACCCAATAAAATAATTCAAAGTCTAGAATTCCATCATTCAGTATGGTAGCCACCACTCATGTGCAGCTGTTTAAATTTATTAAAACTAAATGCAACTTACAGCCAGTCATGGTGGCATAAACCTAGAGTCCCAGCTACTTGGAGAGGCTGAGGTGGGAGTTCGAGACCAGCCTGGGCACATAGAGACCCTGTCCCTTAAAAATAAATGAATGAAATTATTTTCTCAGTTTCCTTGGCCACATTTCAAGTGCTAAATGAAGCCTAGTGACTACCAAATTGGGCAGCACACATAGAGAACATTTCTGTCAGCTCTGGCTTAGAGACTGAATACAAAGTGGAAGAGCCTCCTCCATGTTCCCCACCTGCACGTTCATGCTGCAGACCTGATGCTCTGGGTTTCTGTTTTTACCTCATCTGGTGGGTAGTGGAGTCACTCGAACAATATGCTTGTATCTTTTATTAATTCACCAATGTTAGTATTTATGGACTTCCATCATCAGAGTTGTACAACTGGCTTGTTCACACTACCCTCTTTCCCTCTCCCAATTTTTTAATTATATTTTTTCCTCCAAAGATTTCCTTTTGAACTTGAAATTACACCATAGTCCTCATGTTTTTATGTGTATTTAAAGGAGTACTCTGGGTTCAGAGTCTTTCAAAGGGGATCTGGAACTCAGAACCTGTGGAGATGATGTTTGCCTCATTCTCTGAGCTGTGGTTGTGTAGCTCACACGCAGCCTTCCAAAGCAGGTTCTCGTACCAAATTCCTGTTGATTTTAAGACACACCATTAATTTGATAATGAAAATTTAAAATGGAAACATAGGTCTTGAGACTCATTCTGATCTCAGAAATGTGAGAATGTGGAAAAACTGGCCCCTGGGTGTCCAGCAAGTCCCAGCCCCTTTGGTGCTGCCCTTCGCTTGTTCCATCTTGTTAGGAATGCAGGATCTTTTTTGTTATGGTGAAGAGTGTTCGTCTCTACTCACAATCTTGCTTTTATAAATTAGTAATGGATTTTTCAAGTACTTTTCAGTATCTTCCACATGATGCCATAGTTTTTGTCCCTTTGAACTGTTAACATGGTTGGAAAATATGAGCAGTTTCTGTGTTGTGAGCCGTTCTCACTTGACGAGAATGATCCCCATTTAGTATAAACCTGAATGTACTTCTGGATTTATTTTTTATTTAGGTATTTTTCTTGTGGTAAAATATGCATAATATACCATTTTAACCATGTTGAAGTGTACGGTTCAGCGGCATTAAGCACATTCACATTGTTGTGCAGCCATCACCACAATCTGTCTTCAGAACTTTTTCAGCATCCCAGTAGACACTCTGTACCATTAAACAGTTATTCAGTGTTCTACTTTATGTCTTTATGAATTTGCCTATTCTAAACACCTCATATAAGCGGAATCATGTGTCTGGCTATTTGACTTAGGTTTTCAAGATTTGCCCATGTAGCATGTATCAAAAGTTAATTCCTTTTTTATGGCTGAATATTCCATTGTGTGATTTTGTTTCTCCATTCATCTGTTGATGGACACTTGGGTTGTTTCTACTTTTTGGTTGTTGTGAATTGTGCTGCCATGAACAAGTGTCTGTCTGAGTCCCTGTTTGGTTCTTTTGGGGCTATGCCTAGGAAGAGAATTGCTGGGCCACATGGTCAAGTCTAGGTTTAACTTTGTGAGGAACCAGATGTTTTCCACAGCAGCTGCACCGTTTTATGTTCCCACCAACGGTGCATGAGGTTTCTACTTTCTCTGTATCCTTGCCAGCACTTGCTATTTTCTTTTTCTTTTTTTTTTTCTTTTGGCAGTAGCCATTCCTCGTAGTTGTGAGGTAGTATCTCACTGTGGTTTTGATTTGCATGTCCCTAATGATTTGTGAGGGCATCTTTTCGTGTGCTTATTGGCCGTCTGTATATCTTCTTGGGAGAACTGTCTACTCAAATCCTTTGCCCGTTTTGAAATTAGGTTGTTTTCTTGTTGTAGGAATTCTTTATATATTCTGGATATTAATCTCTCATCACATACTTGATTTGCAAATATTGTCTCTCATTTTATCAACTGTCTTTTCACTTTCTTCATAGTATCCTTTGATGCACAGATGTTTTAAATTTTGGTGGAAGTCTAATTTGTCTCTTATTGCCTGTACTTCTGATGTCACAGTCAAGATACCGTTGACTAATACAAGAATATTAAGATTTTTTTCTACTAAGAGTTTGATAGTTTTTGCTTTTAAATTTAAGTCTTTGATTCATTTAAAAAAATACTTTTTGAGGCAGGATCTCACTTTGTTGTCCAGGCTGTGGTGCAGCAGCACAGTCACAGCTCACTGCAGTCTCAACCTCCCAGGCTGAAGTGATCCTTCCACCTTAGCCACCTGAGCAGCTCGGACTATGGGTGTGTGTCACCTCACCCAATTTTTGTACTTTTTGTAGAGATGGAGCCTCCCTATGTTGCCCAGGCTGGTCTCGAACTCCTGGGCTCAAGTGATCCGCCCACCCCATGCCTTCCCAAATGCTGGGATTATAGGGCTGAGCCACCCCGCCTGGCCTCTTTAATCCATTTTGAGTTAATTTTTGTGTATGGTGTAAGATGAGGGTCTAACTTTATTATTTTGCCCATGGTTATTTTTCCCAGCACTATTTTTTTTTAAAGACTGCACAATTGCAGTTTATCGAATGGTCCTTGTCAAAAATCAGTTGACTGCACATGCAAGGGTTTATTTCTGAACTCTCTTTACTATTCCATTGGTTTATATTTCTCTCCTTACACTGGTGCCACACTAGTTTGATGACTGTGACTTTGTAGGAAGTTTTGAAATCAAGGGATATGAGACCGTCAATTTTGTTACTCCTTTTCAAGACCATTTTGGCTATTCATGGTCCCTTGAGATTCCATTAGAATTTTAGATGGGTTTTTCTATTTATATAAAAATAGACCCATAGGACTTTGATAGGGATTGCATTGAATTTGTTGGGGTTTTTTTTGTTGTTGTTGTTGTTCTTTTTTTGAGACAGTCTCGCTCTGTCGCCCAGGCTGGAGTGCAGTGGAGCAATCTCTACTTACTGCAAGCTCCGCCTCCTGGGTTCACGCCATTCTCCTGCCTCAGTCTCCCAAGTAGCTGGGACCACAGCTGCCCACCACCTCGCCCGGCTAGTTTTTTGTATTTGTTAGTAGAGATGGGGTTTCACCCTGTTAGCCAGGATGGTCTCGATCTCCTGACCTCGTGATCCGCCTGTCTCAGCCTCCCAAAGTGCTGGGATTACAGGCTTGAGCCACCGCCCCCAGCCTGTTGGGGTTTTTTTGTTGTTTGTTTGAAACAGAGTCTTGTTCCGTCGCCCAGGATGGAGTGCAATGATGCGATCTTGACTCATTGCAACCTCCGTTTCCTGGGTTCAAGCAATTCTCATGCCTCAGCCTCCCAAGTAGCTGGGACTGCAGGTGCTTGCCACTACACCCAGCTAATTTTTTTTGTATTTTTAGTAGAGATGGGGTTTCACCATGTTGACCAGGCTGATCTTGAACTCCTGACCTCAAGTGATTCGCCTGCCTCGACCTCCCAAAGTGCTGGAATTACAGGCATAAGCACCACACCCAGCCTGAATTTGTGTAATAGATCACTTTTGGTAGTAGTGCCATCTTAATAAGTCTTAAGATTGTCATCTTAATAATTAGGTATTAACATCTTAATCTCTTATAATCACTTTGGGTAGTATTGTCATCTTAATAGTTAAGTTTTAAGATTGTCATCTTGGCCGGGTGTGGTGGCTCATGCCTGTAATCCCAGCACTTTGGGAGGCCGAGGCGGGTGGATCGCAAGGTCAGGAGACGAGACCATCCTGGTTAACATGGAGAAACCCCATCTCTACGAAAAATACAAAAAATTAGCTAGGCGTGGTGGCGGGTGCATGTAGTCCCAGCTACTCAGGAGGCTGAGGCGGGAGAATGGCGTGAACCCCGGAGGTGGAGCTTGCAGTGAGCAGAGATTGCTCCACTGCACTCCAGCCTGGGCGACAGAGCAAGACTCCATCTCAAAAAAAAAAATAAAAAGATTATCATCTTAATAATATTAGGTTTTCAAATTCATGATCATGGTTGTCTTGCTGTTTATTGAGGTATTTAATTCATTCATTAGTGTCATTGTACGCATCTTCCATCTCCTTAGTTAGGTTACTAAGTGTTCTTAGGGATTAACCTGTTAACCTAACAATGCTGTTATAAATGGAATTGTTTGCTGTTTCTTTGGAATCCTTTTTCTTGATTTCCTTTTTGGATTTTTCATTTCAAATGTCTGGAAATCTGATTTTTGTATATTTGCGTCCTGTGCTGGATTCATTTATTAGCTCTAACCATTTTTTGTTTTATTTACATGTGTGGAATCTTTAGAGTTTTCCACAGATGAGATCCTACCATCTGTGAATAAAGATAATTGAAATTTGAAAGTCTTGAAGTGAGCATGGGCATCCTTACCTGGTTCCTGATCTTAGAGGAAAGCTTTCGGCCTTTCACCATTGAGTGCGGTGTTTGTTGTGAGTTTTTTATTTATGGCCTTTCTCGTGTTGAAGAGATTTCCTGCAATTCCTAGTTTATTGAGTGTGCATCATGAAAAGTGTTGATTTTGTCAAATGCTTTTTGTGCATCAGTTGAGATCATCGTGATTCTTTTCCCTCATCAATGTAATATGGTGACTGATTTTCCTATGTTGAAACACTTGCATTCTGGGATAAACCCCATTTAGTCATGGGATATAATCCTTTTAATATGCTGCTGCATTCAGTTTGATAATATTTTGTTGAGGATTTTTGCATCAGTGTTCATAAGAGATTGCTGTAGACTCAATGTAGGTGTCCCCCAAAATACGTATGTGGAAATCCTGACCCCAGCGCGATCTTATTAGGAGGCTTTGGTGGGTGATTAGGTCACGGGGCAGATCCCTTAAGAAACATACCCCAGAGAACCCCTTTGCCCTTTCTGCCAACAGCAGGAAGATACCGACTGTGAACCAGGAAGAGGGCCCTCACCAGACCCGGAATCTGCCAGGGCCTTGATCTTAGACTTGCAGCCCTAATGGACTCAGACAGGCATTCCAGCCTATAGTTTGCTTTTCTTGTAGTTCTTGTATTATGGTTTAAAGAACAGTGTGTTTGTTTTACAGGTAGAAGCTGTCTCTGATAAATGGGAAGACGACAGCAGAAACCAAGGCAGTCCCTCAGACTGCAGCCCCCAAGTGTTGATTGGCTGTGTGACTTCTCTGGTGGAGGGCGCAGGCTGTATCAGTCAGACCACCTACTTCTCTCTGGAGAGTGTGTGCGAAGGTACGCTCAAGGGTCTGTTTCACATTTAAAATTAGGTTTTGTGTTTTAAAGGATTGTTATGGGCCAGGCACAGTGGCTCGTGCCTATAATCCCAGCACTTTGTCAGGCTGAGACGGGAGAATCGCTTGAGCTCAGGAGTTGGAGGCTGCAGTGAGCTATGATCCAGCCAATACACTCCAGCCTGGATGACAGAACACAACCCTGTGTCTAGATTTGCGATGGCTACACACATCATTGAAGGGATCAGGTTTGGGCATGCTTTGTTGAGAGGGTTTGGGGATTAGAGTAGCTCCTCCAGGTGTTGGCTTTACACAGAGGGTCTTGGATATTGAGTGGACTTTGGGAGAGGGGACCAGGTCATTGTTTTGTTTTTGTGTTTTTGTTTTTGTTTTTCGAGATGGAGTCTCACTCTGTTGCCCAGGCTGGAGTGCAGTGGCGTGATCTCAGCTCACTATAACCTCTGCCTCCTGGGTTCGATTGATTCTCCTGCCTCAGCCTCCCGAGTAGCTGGGATTACAGGTGTGCACCACCATGCCCAGCTAATTTTTTGTATTTTTAGTAAAGATGGGGTTTCACCAGGTTGGTCGGGCTGATCTCGAACTCTTGACCTTAGATAATCCACCCGCCTCGGCCTCCCAAAGTGTTGGGATTACAGGCATGAGCCACCACACCCAGCCAGGTCACTGTTGAAACTTGTGTTTTTATGTGTTTTGTGTTCATTTGTTAAATGCAGTCGGTAATTTCTGGGTAGTTGTTGCTTCCATTTAATTATAGTGTTATGATCTAAGTTAGTGTTACAGGAATACTGAGGTACTATTTAGATGTTTTAAAATAGGGCTTGGGGATAACATTGTTTCTTTCCAAAAGTATATATCCTTTTACTTTCTTTTTTTTTTTTTTTTTTTTTTGAGACGGAGTCTCACTCTGTCGCCCAGGCTGGAGTGCAGTGGTGAAATCTTGGCTTACTGCAAGCTCTGCCTCCTGGGTGCACGCCATTCTCCTGCCTCAGCCTCTGGAGTAGCTGGGATTACAGGCGCCCGCCACCACGCCCGGCTAATTTTTTTGTATTTTTAGTAGAGACGGGGTTTCGCTGTGTTAGCCAGGATGGTCTGGATCTCCTGACCTCATGATCCGCCCGCCTCGGCCTCCCAAAGTGCTGGGATTACAGGCGTGAGCCACCGCGCCCGGCCCTAGGACATGGTCTTCTTAAAATACTCCCTGACTTTGAAGTCAGTGCCCTAGCATATTTTAATGTCTTCTGTTTTCTTTCTGTTCTTTTTTTGAGACGGAGTCTCGCTCTGTGGTCCAGGCTAGAGTGCAGTGGCACGATCTCGGCCTCCCAGGTTCACACCATTCTCCTGCCTCAGCATCCCGAGTAGCTGGGACTAGAGGCGCCCGCCACCGCGCCTGGCTAATTTTTTGTGTTTTTAGTAGAGACAGGGTTTCACCATGGTCTCGATCTCCTAACCTCGTGATCTGCCCGCTTCAGCCTCCCAAAGTGCTGGGATTACAGGCGTGAGCCACCGTGCCCGGCCTCTCTTTTCACATAGACAGTAATTTCACCATGGCTCACATGTTGAATGTAGATGTCAGCTGATATTTGTGCTGTTACGTGTTCATCACCAGCTTTCTGGAGAAACAAACTCAGTATTCAATTATACTCTTTTTTTTTGAGCTTCCAGAGTGCTTGTTGCAAAATAACAAAAAGATTTTAACTACCTGTACCATGGCACACCTGTGCAGACCACCTCTCTGTTCTGTCAGCACTGCTCAGCCACTTCATGTCACTGAACCTGCAGTTTTCCACCAGCTGCGGAAGGCCCAGTGGTGTCTTGCGTCCGGCAGGCCATGGCTGGGGCCACAGCCCAGCTCTCTGGCACACTGAGGGGCTGGCTGGACCATTGAGTGCTTCCCTCACACCTGAGCGCAGGTGTCTCTCTGTCCCTGAGCACCATGTGTGTGTCCCTGACAGGGAGGTGCCACAAACACTACAGGACAGGGGAAGGGGGATGCCACCTGCCCTCAGATGTGCCACATGGGGCAGGACTACCATGAGCATGCACAGTGCACCTTCTGGAGCCTAGAGGTGTGAGTGAGAGGCCCCAGCTCAGCTCCTTTTTTTGCAGTGGTTAATATTAATACTTCAGGGTTTTTAATTCCAAAATATGTTTCTCACAGTAGTAGAAAGTGCCTTTTAAATGTTCAAATGTATCCTCAGATATGGTAGAAATGATTTCAGTCTACCACAACCTCAGAATAACTTATGCACTTTAACACTACCATGGCTTTTCGCTGGTGGTTTTAGGCTTCGAGCCCTGCAAGGGAGACTGGGTAGAGGCTGAGTACCGGATCCGGCCTGGCACATGGAACAGCGAAGCCACCTCGGTGAAGCCGCTGAGATACAAGCGCGTGGACAAGGTAGCGTGCCGACGAGTGGCTCCTCTCTGTGCTTCTAGCAGACCTGCCATCAGGGGTAACTTGCACAGCCCAGGCTTCTTCTGCATGTGTTGGGAGCCTGGAAAAATACAGCTTAGTCATGGCCAAAGAGGAGTGTGTTTTCCTATTGATAATGCTGTGTTTCCTTAGGAAACAGTAACCCTGAGTGCTTGCATAGCTAAATTCTAAGGTCTACAGCTTACGCGACAGTACTAAAATGTTCTAAGGAGAAAGGTGTGTTAGAGAAATATTGGACTATGTAACAAACCTGCACGTTATCCACATGTACCCTAGAACTTAAAGTATAAAAAAAAAAAAAAAAGAAGAAAAGAAAAGAAAATATAGAAGGAAAAAAAAAGGAGAAATATTGGACGAGTGCTATGGGATGGCGGACTTGAGCTTCCTGGTGCAGCTTGTGTGCTTTGGGCTGACTTGGGTGTGTGTTAGAGCTGTGCCCTGGCGTCGTGCAGCACCTGCTTCCCGTGACGCTCAGCTCTGTGCTCCCAGGTCTGCATCTCTAGCCTCTGTGGAAGGAACGGGGTGATAGAGGAAAGCATCTTCTTCACCTTGGACTCCTTGAAACTGCCAGACGGGTACACACCCCGGAGAGGTGACATGGTCAATGCAGTGGTGGTGGAGAGCAGCCAGTCGTGCTACGTCTGGAGGGCGCTCTGTATGACCCTAGTGAAGAGGCGGTAAGAAAACGCTTTTCTGGCCAGGTGCGGTGGCTCACGCCTGTAATCCCAACACTTTGGGAGGCCAAGGCGGGTGGATCATGAGGTCAGGAGTTTGAGACCAGCCTGACCAACATGGTGAAATCTGTCTCTACTAAAAGTACAAAATTAGCTGGCCCTGGTGGTGGGTGCCTGTAATCCCAGCTACTCGGGAGGCTGAGGCGGGAAAATTGCTTAAACCTGAGAGGCAAAGGTTGCAGTGAGCTCAGATCGCGCCACTGCACTCAGGCTTGGGCGACAAGCAAAACTCTGTCGCAATAAAAGAAAACGCTTTTCTTCTTTGGGATGTGAAAGACCCAATTTAAGCATATTTTGAAGAGTTACTTTAGTAAACCAAATAGTAGACATTTCAAGCCCTGAGTTGTTGAGGTAAAAGGAGAGCATCCCTAGTACTTCGGGAGGCCGTGGCAGGAGAATTGCTTGAGCCCAGGAATTTGAGACCAGCCTGGGGAACACAGTGAGACCCTATCTCTACAAAACATTAAAAAATTAGCCAAGCGTGGTGGTGTGTGCCCCTGGTCCCAGCTAGGCACGAGGCTGAAGCAGGAAGATTGCTTGAGCCTAGGAGCTTGAGGCTGCTGTGAGCTGTGATCGTGCTACCACAGTCTAGCCTGAGCAACAGAGCAAGACTCAGTCTTTAAAAAAAAGAGAAAGGAAAAGGAGGCTGGGCATGGTGGCTCACGCCTGTAATCCCAACCCTTTGGGATGCCAAGGCGGGTGGATCACGAGGTCAGGAGTTTGAGACCAGCCTGGCCAACATGGAAACTCTGTCTCTACTAAAAATACAACAATTAGCTGGGTGTGGTGGCAGGCACCTGTAATCCCAGCTACTTGGGAGGCTGAGGCAGGAGAATCGCTTGAACCCAGGAGGCAGGGGTTGCAGTGAGGTGAGATCGCGCCACTGCACTCCAGCTTGGGTGACAGAGGGAGACACCGTCTCAAAAAAAAAAAAAAGACTGTCTTGCCTGGGCACGGTGGCTCACGCCTGTAATCCCCGCACTTTGGGAGGCCAAGGCGGGTAGATCACGAGGTCGGGAGATCGAGACCATCCTGGCGAACATGGTGAAACCCCGTCTCTACTAAAAATACAAAAAATTAGCCAGGCGTGGTGGTGGGCGCCTGTAGTTCCAGCTACTCAGGAGGCTGAGGCAGGAGAATGGTGGGAACCCGGGAGGCGGAGCTTGCAGTGAGCCTCTCGAGATCGCACCATTGCACTCCAGCCTGGGCGACAGAGCGAGACTCCATCTCAAAAAAAGAGAGACTGTCTTTTGGAGGCTTTCAGCTATCTCCATGGTTGACTGAAGGTAGAGTTAGGGGTCCCTCTTCATCCTTCATCTTACATTGGTGATTGACATTTTTGGTGGATTTTTCTCTTGTTGTTTCACATTTTGGCATTTAAAAAAATGCATTGAACATGGTTCTTAAAATTACTGAATTTCCGGCCAGCCACAGTGTCTCATGCCTGTAATCCTACCACTTTGGGAGGCCAAGACGGGCGGATTACCTGAGCTCAGGAGTTCAAAACCAGCCTGGGCAACACGGTGAAACCCCGTCTCTACTAAAATACAAAAAATTAGCCAGGCATGGTGGCACACACCCTTGATTCCAGCTACTCTGGAGGCTGAGGCAGGAGAATTGCTTGAACCCGGGAGGCGGAAGATGCAGTGAGCAGAGATCGTGCCACTGCACTCCAGCCTGGGTAACAGAGCCAGACTCCATCTCCAATTAAAACAAAAAATTATTAGATTTCCTGTATCTGTGTTCTTTGTGTGCTAGACATGAAAAGGCTTCCCTGAGTTCGCTACTTGCGGGGCAGCCCCAGTTCTGACCCACCCCCTCCCTGCCTGCCTATAACTGAAAGGTATGTGAGACGGGCCTCAATCAAGTTAGAAGTTCACTTTGCCAAAGTGAAGGACATACCTGGGAAAAAGGACCACAAATCCACAGGAACAATCTGTGGTTCTTGCCCTTTTCCAAAGATGATTTTGAGGCCTTCGATATTTAAAAGAGAAAAGTGGGCTGGAGGAGAAAGAGGGTATGGTCACATGACTGGATACACATTTGCAAGAGGTAAGGAAAAGGAACAGGGAGGGAGAGTTGGTTATGTACATCAGTACTTCGATGTAAGAGAAGGTAGGTAACATGGAGATGTTCAACCTTGTCTCATAGCTCTCTGCTTAGGGACAAAGGAAAGGCAGCTTCTTGCATGACTCAGCTTCTGGCTGAGTTTTTTCCTTTTGGCATGGTGAGTGGGGTACCGAGTCTTTCTTTTCTTTTTTTTTTTCTTTTCTTTTTTCTTTTTTTTTTTTTTTTTTTTTGAGACGGAGTCTCTCTCTGTCACCCAGGCTGGAGTGCAGTGGTGCGATCTCAGCTCACTGCAAGTTCCACCTTCCGTGTTCATGCCATTCTCCCGCCTCAGCCTCCTGAGTACCTGGGATTACAGTCACCCGCCACCACGCCTGGCTAATCTTGTTGTATTTTTAGTAGAGACAAGGTTTCACTGTGTTAGCCAGGATGGTCTCAATCTCCTGACCTCATGATCCGCCCGCCTTTGCCTCCCAAAGTGCTGGGATTACAGGCGTGAGCCACCGCACCCGGCCGTGAGTCTTTATTTTCTTTTCACACTCCTCACTCACCACCAGTGAGCTTCTGAGACATCTCCTCCATCAGTCCACTTATTTTTGATCCCGGTAGAATGCAGGTTCTGTTTGGGGAAAGCGTCTGCTTTCCAGCCCTGTATCTGGTGCCTGGCTGGGCCTCTGGGTGCGGACAGACAACCCTGTGTTAACTGAGCCACGGGTGTGTGGAACAGTGCACCCCATGTAAGGGAGCTGCCGGAAGGTGGACTAGAGGCTGTGGGGGTGTGTTAACGGGACAGGACCTGGTGGGCTCTGCCTCCTAGGCGCCTCGCCTCATGGCACACTGGCAGATGCTTGTTTGGGTGCTTGGAGCCCAGTTCCCCCTCCCCACTGGACCGTGCTTTCCTTTGGGAGGGTGTCTAGGGCCCATCTCGTGGGCGAGGATGTGACATGCACTCCATCTGACCACAGAGGCCTGGGACGCACAGGAGCTCTGCTTTCAGCCCAGTCTGCTGAGCATGCCGGTGCCAGGACATAAGACAGGGTGGGGTTCCTTGACCTGCACCTCCTCCTTGTGTCTGAGTCAACTCCTCAGGCTCCCCATCTGTTCTCTGACCTCATCCCCAGGCAGAAGCTGTGGCGTCCCATTCTTCCATCAGGCCCAGAAAGCCCGGGCCTGCAGCGTGGCCTGGGGTCTGCAGGGATTCCCCAGGGTGGGATTCACCAGGGCCGCTAAGGAGAGAGCACAGCACCAAACCTGCGCTTTCCTCACTCTTCTCTTTAGGCTAGAAATGCTTGAAAAAGACCTGTTTCTGCCCCGACAGCATTTCCCCACTGAGGCCTCCTGACCACAGAGTAGAAGCTGCTGGGATGGGCGAGCCAGTGAACTCGGGGTGCCTGTTCCTCAGCTTGTGGCCCCAGGTGGGGCGGCCCCTCTGCACTCCAGAAACAGATCATGAGCTGAACGAGCTCCTGATCTCCGCTCAGTCCCGCAACCTTCCCATGCAAGAGCTCCGCAGCTTCTCCTGTGGGGGCTGAGCCAGGGACTGGCAGCAGCATCTGACGACTCCTTCCTGCAAAATCCCCACCCCCTCCGTCAGCAGCGCTGTGGCCTCTCTGCCCCTGCACCTCCCTTGCCACACCTGGGCACACGGAGAAGGGAGAGCCGGACGGGCGGCCGCCAGGAGGGGCTGCTCTGTAACTGGGAACCTCACTGAGTTTGCAGCAGGGGCCAGAATTGTGGGGAGCCATTCTAGAGACCCCATTTTTTTTATGGCGCCACAGATTGGAAAGTGGCATGAGGCAGGTTTACCTTCTGGAAAGAGCTTGTGGAGAGGCAGGGAGGAGAATCAAGCCTGCGTCACCAGTAGAAGAAGGGGAAGTAAATGGGTCCATTTTTAGGGAAAGGTAAAATCTCATCTTCTCATTTTCTAAAGAAAAATACTTATTTCATTGTTTTCAAACGTTTCAAAGCAACAGAACTCTTTCCAAAGCAAGTTTAGTGGAGCCCTAATAGGCAAGGCCTGTTGCCTCCCCCACCACCACCTTGGAAGGTGGCTGGAGGGAAGAGGACTGAGAATGGCACCCTAACTCTACGTCCTGAGCAAGAGGTAGGGGAGTGCCGGGGAGCACATTCAGGACACCATTCTCAGGCTCATCACCTGTGACTGTCCTCTGGGCTGCTCCCTTTTCTCTAGACTTCACGAAGCGTGTTATTTTCTTCCTTCGGATTTGCCATCCTTCTTAGAAACCTAAGTCTTGTGGAAGCCCTGCCTGTGGTGGAGTGGTCCTGTGAGTGCCCCCACCGGCAGTCTATCGTTAAGAGCGGAGGCAGGTGAGGAAGGGGTGGTGCTGCTGCAGAGGGACATCTTCCTGGGGCTCTTTTTTCAGAGACGCCGCCCCCGTTCATGAGGCCACTCAGTTCTATGGAACCATTTTGTTGAAGAACAAAGGTGATATTGAAGTTACACAGATGACACATTTTGGAACCCTAAAGGAAGGAAGAAGTAAAACCATGGTGATCTGGATAGAGTGAGTTTGCCACTGAAACATTTTCTGTAAAGCTACATTAATGGCTTTTAAACTGTGACATAATAATTTCTGTAAAACCAACTTTGGTCATTTATTTTTTTCTTTATGAAGGTCTTTTCAAACTTTTTTACCCCAAAATGTCCTTTTTACTTATATTCGTAAGTGTATTTGCAGTCACCACTTCCTAGATTAAGTTCTGTGTTTTACGGTAACTGAATATTTTGGTTTTAGAAATCCTGGCTGGGTTCATGGTTAATTTTCTTTTTCCAGGAATAAAGGAGACATTCCTCAAAACTTAGTCAGCTGTAAACTGGCTGGCTGGGATCAGTCCAAACAATTCAGATTTCAAATGCTGGATAAAGACCAGACGTGCCCCATAGTATCTTTTGTTTCTGTTTCTGAGAAGGAGAATTCATCAGATGAAAATGTTAATTCATTAAATAGCCACACAAAAAACACAGTCTCTCAGATGTCAGAGAACGGTTTGGTGAACAACAGAGAAATCTCTCCAGGTAGTGGACGTTTCGGCTGTCACTGCATGAGGTTGGGCGGGCTAGGGGCCATGGGGTTGTGAGCTCTGGAGCAGGCCATGGAGTTGTGAGCTCTGGACAGAGGGCAGGCAGCAGGGGCCAGAATACCCGGCAGCTGCAGTGCTTTGTGCTCTGAGCTCTTCGGCTTCAGGCCCTTCTCCTCTTGCTGACAAGGTTAGGGAGAGGGACAGAAAGCAGCTTGACAAATACCAACAGGTGCTTCAGATGGCAGCCAGATCCTGAGTGCTTCTAAGCAGGGAAAGATTGCCGGGCACGCCAGAGGGGGGCCTTCTTTCCCAGCACTTGGGTAGTTGTGGTCACAGCCCTTTCCTACTTCCAGCTGCTCTCTCTGTTTATGTTTTTCCAGCCACCATCTGAGACTTTGCCCTGTGTTTTTGTGTGCGTCTGTCTGTGTGTGTGTGTGTGAGAGAGAGTCTTCATTTCCACTAAGCATGCCAGCACTGTTAGAGATAATTTACCTTTTGGCCTAACTTTGTATTAAAATTTTTATTTCCCAGGTGATTATCCCTGTAGAGGAGAAAATGGAGAAAAAGACAACATTCTCTCAAGGAAGCAGACGACAGAGCCCGAGCCTGGGGGGCTTGTCCCTCCAGGGGGAAAAACCTTCATTGTGGTCGCATGTGATGGAAAGTAAGGGCCTGGAGGTCTGAAGAAAGCTGCCTTTTTAAGTTTCTCTGATACTTCTAGGTTGGGCGTTATGAAAGGTACTCCTTTGAGGCGGGCAGATCACCTGAGACCAGGAGTTCGAAACCAGCCTGGCCAACATGGCGAAACCCCGCCTCTACTAAAAATACAAAAATTACTTGGGCCCCTGTAATCCTAGCTACTCAGGATGCTGAGGCAGTAGAATCACTTAAGCCCAGGTGACGGATGTTGCAGTGAGCCAAGATCGCATGACTGCACTCCAACCTGAGACACAGCAGGACTCTGTCTCAGAAAAACAAAAAGGTACACCTGATTGTTTTGATGTGACAGAATCCTAAGAAAAAGCATTGATCTAGAAGCCGACTACCAAGTGTGACCCACCTGGGGCAATGGATCCTGTAACTTCGCACCACTCATGAGGGTCCTCCCCAGACGGCCTCGCTGTCACCCTCACAAAGAAAACAGGGCCTCTGTGAGGCTCTCTGAGGCCTAAGCTCCCTGTGCTTCTGCTGTTCTGAGACATCATGTTGGCTCCTCTTCACTGCCTTACCCGTGTTCCCCGTAGCCGAGCCCTCGAACCTCGGTCATCTCCATCCTGTCACCTGGGTGTTTGGCCAAGGCACGGACAGCACAGTGTGCTGAGGGAGGGGCAGGGACGGTCCCTTCCTAGCTGGGATGCCAGTCACCAACCTTGAGCCCTCCCCTCTCCCTGGTGTGGTTGGCTACATCAACTGACCAAACAGGCCCTGTCCTCCAGCTCCCTGTGTCCCCACATCCCTGCCTGAGCTGCCCTACGGTGCGTGATTGCCTTCCAGCTGGGTGTCTAATCCTCAATTTTTTTAAAAAACTTAAATCTGATGAAATCACAGCTCATCAACATCAAGCTGTGGGTGGCAAGTGCACAGTCAGCTGTGTGAGGTGCAGCCAGCTTCAGTGCTTTTTTTTTTTTTTTTTGGACCTTATGACAACATAGAAACAGGTTTTAAAAAAAAGAAAAAGTCACAGGTGGGCACAACATGTAGTGTGGATGGTGTAGCCCCAGTTAGAGCCGCAGCAAGGGCTGAGCAGAAAGCACATTAGGTGTAGTACCTGTTTTTTGTCATGTCGTAAAATTCTGACTTAAAGCTGGGAATATCAAAACTTTCCTATTCTTATATGTTAAGATTACAAAAAAGACTGTCATAGATGCTTAATTGTTGTTGTTGTTGTTGCCCAGGCTGGAGTGCAGAGGCATGATCATGGCTCACTGCAGCCTCCACCTCCCTGGGTTCCCACCTCAGCCTCCCAGGTAGCCGGAACCACAGGCACGCACCGCCATGCCCGGCTAATTTGTGTATTTTTTGCAGAGACAGGTTCATCCTATGTTGCCCAGGCTGGTCTCAAACTCCTGGGCTCAAGCAATCTGCCTGCCTCAGTCTCCCAAAGTGCTAGGATTACAGGCCTGAGCCACCGCACCCGGCCCATAGGTGCTTAATTTTATCTTGAGAAAATATTAATTACATAGCTTATTTTAGAAAATCTCTTTTTTCTCTGGAAAAAGAATTATTGAAGACTAAAGATGACTGTTAGCTCTGTCACTTTTCTTGTATGTGCAAAGGAAAATTGTGTTGACTCTGCTTGTCTTAATTATGACTAAAACTAAATTTCATTTTGTGTTTTCAAGAAATCCTGGCCGCTGCAAGGAGCTCCTTTTGCTTTGTTTTTCCGATTTCCTGATTGGGCGATACCTTGAAGTAAATGTTGTCAGTGGGGAGGAGTCACTAATTGCTGTGCGCGAACCATTTTCTTGGAAAAAGCTTAAAAGTTCACAAGCGTTAACATCCGCAAAAACGACAGTTGTTGTGACCACACAGAAAAGGTACCCTAAGTGAAATGAGTGTGGCTCTTGGTCTGGCAGTTTTATCTGCTGGGTTTCAAGCCTCTTTCCATGATTGTATTTGGGGGACGGGGTGCATTTCCATGGAACTCTGAAGGTCAAGTTCTGTCTCTGCAGCTGCCCAGCAGCAGCGTGAAGCCCAAGGAAGACGGCCTTCACTCCCTCAAGCCCCACTCTGCCCTGGCAGTTCTCAAGGTGGCTCTCAGAGCAGGCTGGCCTCACCCAGCTCCCACCACCTCTCCCATCCTGAGGAGGCCACGGTGTGTAGTGCACGGCATCCCTGTGTCACTCGCACTGGGAGCAACAGGATTGTGGGGTCACCCGAAGCCTGTTTGAAGATGTGGTACCACTTAAGAATGAAGTTAGGAGAAACAGTGTGTGATCTGGGACTTGTGGCTGGGGAACATAGGGACCACCCAGATTTTAACTGGAGTTTTGTCTCAGGAAAGCATTTCACGTCCACGTGTTCTCTTCTGTAGTTATAAAACCAAAAAGCCCTGAATAGCAGGCTTTTCTTTTCTTTTTTTTTTTTTTTTTTTTTTTTTTTTTTTGAGACAGAGTCTCTCTCTGTCGCCCAGGCTGGAGTGCAGTGGCGAGATCTCGGCTCACCGCAAGCTCCGCCTCCCGGGTTCACGCCATTCTCCTGCCTCAGCCTCCCGAGTAGCTGGGACTACAGGCGCCTGCCACCTCGCCCAGCTGGTTTGTTTTTTTGTGTGTGTGTTTTTTAGTAGAGATGGGGTTTCACCGTGTCCGCCAGGATGATCGCGATCTCCTGACCTCGCGATCCGCGTGTCTCAGCCTCTCAAAGTGCTGGGATTACAGGCTTGAGCCGCCACGCCTGGCCTTACAGTAGGCTTTTCTAAAGTTTAATGACTTTGTCCCATGCATGTGACGTTTCCTCCATCAGCTATAATAACTGATGGGTTTGAGCTCTGCTACTACCCCAGAGCCCCCTGAGGGTGAGATGGGTCACTTTTGTAATACGGGAAAATTCTGAATTTCAAATCACGTGTTGCCCCAGTTACAGTTCAAGATGAGGGATTACGGACTTCTACTAAGTTGCAGACTGAAGGGAAAACCTGTTACCAGAGAAGAATGTGTGGTTGTTTACCTTTTAAGGTTAGACCATTATCTGAATCACAGCACCACCACCAAGAAGCTGTGTGACCTTGGGCAAGTTTCTTAACCACTCTGAGCCTTATTCTTGTTGGTAAAATGATAGTCCCTGCCTCGTGTGGTTTGAAGGTTGAGTGAGGTCATGCATGTAAAATGTGCAGTTTCCTGGCACAAAGCAATCACTCAGTAAGTGAATAAGCAGTCGTCATCCCTGGGCACATTATTATTGAGAAAAAGGGGCTCACTGCCTGATGCACTAGAGGCCATTGCTACGACAGTGGGTTTCTGAGAAAAGAAAAGCTTTGTATTGAAAACCAACCCCCAAGGAGACAGGAGTCAAGCTCAAATGTGTCTCTCTGTGCTGGCTTTAAGGCAGTAATTTTATCAGAAAACGTTTAGCAGGTAGAGTCTGGGATTAATAGGTAGTTGGTGGAAGGAAAAGGGAGGGCTGGAAAGGCCTTGGGTGTGCGTAGTTACCTCTTCATGCTACCTCACGGGTCATGTGCCAGTTCGGAGGGAGTTCACATGAAACACATGGTGGGAATCCAGGCTGTGATGTCAGTAAGCTCTGCACAAACTCCAGTTGTCCATTTTGGTTCTAGCTGATCTCAGCCAGTCCTTTGATGTCATAAGCAGAGGGAGTCTCAGCGTTGGAGTTGTTTCTTATCACCCATCCTGCAGGCTCAAGAATTTCTGTTAGTCATTGGTTTCTTTAACTCTTTGGGCACAGTTTCAACATCAAGGGGCTGTAGGGATGCAACCCAGAAAAGGAGCAGGAAGGTCCCTCAGCTGCCAGACAGAGTCCCTGAGGATCGAGTTTTAATTATAGGAGCCTTGGAGGATCCCTGGTTCTCATCTAGTGACACAGCAAGCAGCTTTCTAGTTAGCATTTGGCTTAACACAAAGAGTGAAATACACAAAGCAACAGCCACAAGGATTTTAACCCCCTGGTCAGTTACTTCCCTGTGAATATTAACATATTGTGTGGGAGCGTCTCTAAAACAAGGACATTAGTTTCCTGCCGGTCAGGTTGGTGACCCAGAGTGCCTGACCCGGGTTGGCTCAAGCACACCTGGAGCACCAGGGGTCTGGACCTGCCCATGCGGGCATTGGCGGGTGCCTGCTTCCAGAGCTGTCCATCTGTGGCCGCCTGTCACAGGCACTGTACTTCCTGCTAGGACCCCCAGTGCCAGGCAGCTTTGGCTCTTAGAGCAGCGCGTTCACTCAGCAGATCTGTTCTGGGTGCTCTGTAGGCAAGCACCATCCCAGCTGAGTTTCTAGCCACCCATCATGGTAGCGACCACATTTTGTTAATCCAGCGTGTCTGTTGAGGCCATGTGGTTCTGTTAGCTGTTCAGGCTGTTGACCTAAGCCTGTAGTGATCATCCTGGTTTCCCTTTACCTTGTTCATGTTAGTAATCAATGCTTTCCAAATACACCTCACGTGAGCACTGACATAACCCTTGGCACAAACCACAGGGAATGTCTTCACACCGTTTCTCCTGTTGAGGGGTGAGCCAGTGGAACCCAAATTGAGATGACAGTGAATGGAATACAGAGAGCAATGTGAGCTCTCTTGGGTGAGACTGCACTGAAATGGAAAGCTAGGAGGGAATGAGGGATAAAGGTCCAGCTAACATCCTTATTCGCTGAATTGAGGTTTATCAACCTCACTCTGACTTTTCGTTTCCCTGTTCTCTCCTGGCTTCTCCTCTCCTGTCTGTCTCTTTCCCGTCGTCTCTGTTGCTGCATTGGGCTTGCCTCCAGAGCAGCAATGTTCTTCATCCTGAACATGCAGAGAAACCACAGGCGGCCGGGCGCGGTGGCTCAAGCCTGTAATCCCAGCACTTTGGGAGGCCGAGGCGGGCGGATCACGAGGTCAGGAGATCGAGACCATCCTGGCTAACATGGTGAAACCCCATCTCTACTAAAAAAATACAAAAAACTAGCCGGGCGAGGTGGCGGGCGCCTATAGTCCCAGCTACTCGGGAGGCTGAGGCAGGAGAATGGCGTAAACCCGGGAGGCGGAGCTTGCAGTGAGCTGAGATCCGGCCACTGCACTCCAGCCCGGGTGACAGAGCGAGACTCCGTCTCAAAAAAAGAAAAGAGAAACCACAGGCTGGGAAACAACAAAAACAAATCGAAGGCAGGACCCAGACAGAGCAGCCTTTTCCTAATGTGTGCCTTGCAGGGATAGGCCCAGATGGAGTCCTGATGACAAATACAGTAGGAAGAGCTCAGCTCATAGAATGTTAAAAACAGCTGTTTTCAAACTCCTGGTTCCAGCAGATTCTGGGGGTTCCAGCCCTGTTTTCCCACAGCCTGCGCAGCTACACTTACCTGTTTACAAATGGTAGACTCTTGGGAACTGTTTGAGGAAAGGATCCCAGAGCTAAAACAAAAGCTTCAAACCACTGCCTTAGACCAGCTGTTCATATATCAGTTCTTTTCAGTGAGTGGATGAACTTCGGTCTCCCTAAAATAGGACAGGATGTTTAGTAAGAATGTCTAGGCCGGGCGCGGTGGCTCAAGCCTGTAATCCCAGCACTTTGGGAGGCCGAGACGGGCGGATCACAAGGTCAGGAGATGAAGACCATCCTGGCTAACAGGGTGAAACCCCGTCTCTACTAAAAAAATACAAAAAACTAGCCCGGCGAGGTGGCGGGCGCCTGTAGTCCCAGCTACTCGGGAGGCTGAGGCAGGAGAATGGCGTAAACCCAGGAGGCGGAGCTTGCAGTGAACTGAGATCTGGCCACTGCACTCCAGCCTGGGCGACAGAGCGAGACTCCGCCACAAAAAAAAAAAAAAAAAAAAA
>NC_037678.1:607644-620499 GCF_003255815.1 Theropithecus gelada | reverse complement strand
CCCAAAAAAAAAAAAAAAAAAAAAAAAGAATGTCTAGGCCAGGCGCGGTGGCTCACACCTGTAATCCCAGCACTTTGGGAGGCCAAGGTGGGCGGAGCACAAGGTCAGGAGATCGAGACCATCCTAGCTAACTCGGTGAAACACCGTCTCTACTAAAAATACAAAAAAGTAGGCCGGGCGCGGTGGCTCAAGCCTGTAATCCCAGCACTTTGGGAGGCCGAGACGGGCGGATCACGAGGTCAGGAGATCGATACCATCCTGGCTAACACGGTGAAACCCCGTCTCTACAAAAATACAAAAAACTAGCCGGGTGAGGTGGCGGCGCCTGTAGTCCCAGCTACTTGGGAGGCTGAGGCAGGAGAATGGCGTAAACCCGGGAGGCGGAGCTTGCAGTGAGCTGAGATCGTGCCACTGCACTCCAACCTGGGTGACAGAGCGAGACTCCGTCTCAAAAAAAAAAAAAAAAAAAAAAAAAAAAAAAAAAAAAGTAGCCGGGCGTGGTGGCTGGCGCCTGTAGTTCTAGCTACTCGGGAGGCTGAGGCAGGAGAATGGCGTGAACTCGGGAGGCAGAGCTTGCAGTGAGCCTAGATCGTGCCACTGCACTCCAGCCTGGGCGACAGAGCGAGACTCCGTCTCAAGAAAAAGAATGTCTAGTGATACCTGGCAATAAAGACTTGTTTTTAACTTGTGAACTTAATTTTTTAAGGAACTCAAGACGACAACTTCCAAGTTTTCTTCCACAATATCCAATCCCAGATAGACTTAGAAAATGTGTGGAACAAAAAATTGACATCCTGACTTTCCAGCCATTACTTGCAGAGGTAGGAAGTGTCTGATGGCCTGTGGGGTGTTTGCATCTTCTAATGCTCTTGTTTTCTGACAAAGCCAGGAGGTTCCTTCTCAGGTTCAGACCTTCATCTGGCTCATTTTCTTCACAGGTAGCTGAGATAACGAGGGTCACTGTCTGGTCCTGAGGCACACTGCCAGACCTGCTATGCTTCAGGGGCTGGCATCCCACAGCTTCACTGGGAGTCACGCACAGGGCCTTTGGGGTCTGGAGCAGAAGAACTCAGGGATACCTGTGCCATCAACTCAGCCTCTCTCACTAGACTAGGAGGCCTTTGTTATGAGCAAGAAGCATTCCAGCCTCTTAACATCACCCTGACAGAGCCAGCAGGGCAAGGGTCCAGGGGAGGAGAGCCCAGGTCCCCACCCATATGAGAGACAGAGGAGCATGTTCTGAGTGAGGTGTCTGGAGAAGAAAAGGCCAAGAAGGATGAAAAGTCTATGAAATTTGACAGTTTGAGGGGAGAACATTGCCCTTTGTCCAGGAGGGTTTTTTTCTGTAGGGCTTTGAGGTGTTCTGAGAGTCCCCAGCTAAACTGGACCTCCAGTGCCAGAGCAACTGGCAGCCCTGTCCTGAGGAGAATGAAGGGAACGGGACCTGGGTGTTCACCATGCACCCTTCAGGGGATACTTGTTTTACCAGGAGGACAGGCTGATGCCCCATGACCAGGGGTTCCTCACACAGGAAACTAACTTATTCTGGCAGACGCCCTAGTGGCTCTCGTCTGACCTGTGTCCAGGTTATGCCTACCTGACCATCTGGCACTGGGAGCTCAATCTTATGTTCCTCAATGCCAGGGAAAACCCGGCCTGGGCAGTGCTGGGTTCTTGGGTTGGAAGGTGCAGTTCAATCCATTGCCATGATAGAAACAAGTTCAGATATGTTTTACTCACAGATCCTGGGCAGGGAGGATGCCATGAGTCGGGAGTGCAGTCCTCTCTCCCCCAGTCATTTTGAGTTTGCAGGCAAATGCCTGAATGGTTCATTGAAAGAAAGTGGCAGAAAAAGCTGGACCTGGGTCTGCTGGGATGGGGAGGTGCTCCTCAGCTCCTCCCTCGGGACCCAGGTCTGCTGGGCTTGGAGGGTGCTCCTCAGTTCCTTCCTCAGGCCACCAACCTGATGTTTTGATGCTGCAGCTTTGTAGTAAGTTTTGAAATCAGGAAATTTGAGTCCTCCAGCTTTGTTGTTCTTTGGCAAAATTAGTTTGCTTTTCAAGATCTTTCATATGAATTTTAAGATGCTTTTTTCTATTTCTGCAAAATACACCATTGGAATTTTTTTCCCCAGAGACGAAGTCTCACTACATTGCCCAGGCTGGTCTCAGACTCCTAGCCTCAAGTATTCCTCCCCTCTCAGCCCCCCAAAGTGCTTGAGATTACAGGTGTGAGCCACTGCACCTGGCCTGTCATTGGAATTTTGATGGGAATTGCATTGAATCTGTAGATTGCATTGGTTAGTATGGACATTTGAACAATATTGAATCCTTCAGGCTATGAACATGGAATATGTTAACATTTATTTATGTCTTCTTTAATTTCTTACAGCAGTGTTTTGTCATTTTCTTTGTATATGTTTTTCACTTCTTTGGTTAAATTAATTTGTAAGTATTTTATTCTTTTTGCTGCTGTTGTAAATACATTGCTCTCATAGCTTACTTTTCAGATTCTTCATTGTTGTTTAGAAATGAAGATACTTTTTGTCCTTTGATTTTGTACCCTGCTACTTTGCTGAATTTATTTATTCTAACAGCTTTTTGTGGAATCTTTTAGAGTTTTCTACATATAAAATTACGCCATCTGCAAACATATAATTTTACTTCTTCTTTTTCAATTTAGATGCCTTTCATTTCCTTTTCTTGCCTAATTGCTCTGGCTAGAACTTCTAGTACCATGTTGAATAGGAGTGGTGAAAGCAAGCATCCTTCTCTTGGAAGTTCCTAATCTTATGGGAAAAGCTTTCAATCTTTCACCATTGAGTATGATGTTAACAGTGGGTTTTTCGGCCGGGCGCGGTGGCTCAAGCCTGTAATTGCAGCACTTTGGGAGGCCGAGACGGGCGGATCAGAAGGTCAGGAGATCGAGACCATCCTGGCTAACACGGTGAAACCCCATCTCTACTAAAAAACACAAAAAACTAGCCGGGCGTGGTGGCGGGCACCTGTAGTCCCAGCTACTTGGGAGGCTGAGGCAGGAGAATGGCGGGAACCCGGGAGGCGGAGCTTGCAGTGAGCTGAGATCCAGACACTGCACTCCAGCCTGGGGGACAGACCGAGACTCCGTCTCAAAAAAAAAAAAAAAAAACAAACAGTGGGTTTTTCATATATAACTTTTATCATTTTGAGGTGGTGGTTTTCTTTCTTTTCTTTTCTTTCTTTTTTTTTTCTTTTCCTCTCTCTCTCTCTCTTTTTTTTTTTTTTTTTTTTTTTTTTTTTTTTTTTTTTTTTTTTTTTGAGCCAGGCTCTCCTGTGGCCCAGGCTGGAGTGCAGTGGTGTAATCACAGCTCACAGCTGTGACTACAGGGGTACACCACCATGCCTGGCTAACTTTCGTATATCATAGAGATGGGGTCTCACAATCCTCCCGCCTTGGCCTCCCAAAGTGTTGGAATTACAGGCAAGTATAGGCATGAGCCACCACACCCAGCCTGGTTTTCTTCTCTTCCTGGTTTGTTAAATGTTATCATGAAAGGGTGTTAAATTTTGTCAGATGCTAGCCAGGCGTGGTGGCATGCACCTGTAATCCCAGCTACCTTGGAGGCACTTGACCCCAGGAGGCAGAGGTTGCAGCGAGCTGAGATCGCACCATTGCACTCCAGCCTTGGTGACAGAGGGAAACACTGTCTCAAAAAAAAAAAAAAAAAAAAGAAAATTCAGTTGCTTTTTCTGTATTGAGATGATCATGTGATTTTTCTTTCCTTCTGTTAATGTGTGTTGCTACAGTAATTGATTTTCAGATACCGAACTATCCTTGCATTCCAGGAATAAATTCCACTTGATCAAAGGGTGTAATCCTTTTATGTATGTATTTTTGAGACAGGGTCTCGCTGTGTTACCCAGGCTGGAGTGCAATGGCTCAGTCACTGCTCACTGCAGCCTCAAGCTCCTGGGCTCAAGCAATCCTCCCACCTCAGTCTCCCAAGTAACTGGGACTACAGGAATGAGCCACCACACCCAGCTAATCCTTTTCATACGCTCCTGAATTTTGTGTGCTAGTATCATGTTGAGGATTTTTGCATCAGTGTTCATATTGGTCTGTAGTTTTCTTTTCGTGAAGTGTCTCTGTCTGGCTTTGGGATCAGGGTAATGCTGGCCTTATAAGAGTAAGTCAGAGTGTTCCCTCCTCTTGAATCTTTTTGGAAAAGTTCGAGAAGGTTTGGTATTAGTTATTCTTCAAATGTTTGGTAGAATTTAGCTTTGGAACCATCAGGTCCTGGGGTTTTCCTTTTCAGAATATTGATTACCACTTTAACCTCCTTAGTAGTAATCGGTCTATTCAGATTTTCTGTTTCTTCATGGTTTAGTCTTAGTAGGTTTTGTGTTTCTAGGAATTCGTCCATTTCATCTGGGTATTGGTGTACAATTGCTTATACTCTCTTATAATCCTTTTTATTTCTGTAGAATCTGTAGTAATGTTCCCATTTTCCTATCTTATTTTAGTAATTTATGTCTTTCTTTTTTTTTCTAGTTAATCTACTAAAAGTCTGACAATTTTGTTGATCTTTTTAGAGAACCAACTTGTTGTTTTCCTGGTTTTCTATATTGTTTTTCAGTTCTGTCTTTTGTTCATCTCTCCTCTAATCTTTATTTCCTTCTTCTATCTTTGGGTTTAGTTTGTTCTCCTTTGTCTAATTCCTTGCAGTGCTCATGGGAATCAGCACTCATGGTCACACATTCCCTTAGCACTGCTCATGCTTTTCCCGTAAGTCTTGCTATGTTGTGTTTTTGTTTTCATTCATCTCCTAAGTATTTTTTTAGTTTTTCTTATGGGGTTCTTTTGCTTTAATTCTTATCTTTGCACTTTTGCACATAACGTTGTTTCTTCTTAGCTGCTTTTAAGATTCTCTCTTTTATCACTGATATTAATAGATTTGGTTTATGATGTGTGGTGGTAGAGATTCTTTTCTTCCTGTTCTTGTGCTCAGGGTTCATTGGGATTCTTGAATATGTGGCCTTGAGTTTTCTTCACATTTGGAAATTTTCAGCCACCATGTGTTCAGACGCACTTTCTGCCCTCCCACTTTCTGATTCCGGGCAGGCTGCTGTGAGTTTTCCCCCACCTCATGCTGAGGCCCTGGTCTGGCCCCACAATGGGTCTTGCAGGGTGGGGTCTCGTGCATTCCTCAGTGCTGAACTGATGGTCCCAAGTGGGTCCCCCAACCCCTCCACACCACTCTGTGCTGCTTGCTCTTCCCAGCACCCAGCCCCATAGACCAGAGCTCCTCTCCTCAGAGACCATGCGGCTCCCCGAGTCCTCTGTGCTGGGGCCTAGGAGCTCTGTTCAGGTGCAGGTGGGTCAGTCATGGGGCCTCCATGGATTGTTTCCCCAGTCTTGGGATCACAGTCCTGTGCTGCGTGATGTTCATTGTTTAAACACCATCATTTCTTATTTCTATGTCTCTAAGTTTTTTTCAGGTACAAGGGTAAATCTGGTTCTTGTTAGTCCACTTTGGCCAGACCTAGAAGTTTGTCCTTTTTTCACAGACGTCTGTGGAAGCCAAATTCTACCTTTCCAGAATTAACTTGGGCAACCTGAAAAAGAGCAGGGAGGGTGGACAGTGCTGGGCAGTGCAGGGAGGGACACCACCAGCTGGAGCCCCACAGCCTCGTGCCAAAGGCCAGGGAGTGTGCTGGAGTCTCATGGCCCTTGTGCTGAAGGCTGGGAAACGTACTGAGGCATTAGCAGACTCTGGCGAGAATCGCCCTACCTGGGGGGCCATGTGCTGGACTGGAGCTGTTGGGACGTCCCCGCTGCAGAGCTGCTGCTTTCCAGCGTGCCGCTGCACTGTTGCTGACTTTATAGCTTTCCAGTGTGCCGCTGCGCTGCCGCTGACTTTGTAGCTTTCCAGCGTGCCGCTGCACTGTCGCTGACTTTATAGCTTTCCAGTGTGCCGCTGCGCTGCCGCTGACTTTGTATTCTATACGTTTATGTGTTTTCCAGCTTCTGAACATGTCAAATTACAAGGAGAAGTTTTCGACTTTGCTGTGGCTTGAGGAGATTTATGCAGAAATGGAACTGAAAGAGTATAACATGAGCGGGATCGTCTTAAGAAGGAATGGGGATCTGCTGGTTCTGGAGGTCCCAGGGTTGGCCGAAGGGAGACCTTCTCTGTACACAGGTGTGTTTGTTACTCGCATGCTTCCCTAGGTAGACTAGCAGAGAAACCACCCTTAAGAGAGAAAAGATACTCTTTAACTGGCAATATGACAGTCACATTATCGCATTTTCTTTCTTTTGGGTTAGAATTTCACTAAAAATCAGCAACCTATGTACATCAAGCATGCAAGCATGTTTCTTTGTTGTATTTCTTTTCTTTTTTTTTTTTTTTTTTTGAGACAGAGTCTCACTCTATCGCCCAGGCTGGAGTGCAGTGGCGCGATCTCAGCTCACTGCAAGCTCCGCCTCCTGGGTTCACGCCGTTCTGCCGCCGTAGCCTCCCAAGCAGGTGGGATTACAGGCGCCCCACCACACGCCTGACTAATTTTTTGTATTTTTAGTAGAGACGGGGTTTCACTGTGTTAGCCAGGATGGTCTCGATCTCCTGACCTCATGATCCGCCCACCTCAGCCTCCCAAAGTGCTGGAATTACAGGCGTGAGCCACTGCGCCAGGCCTCTTTGTTGTATTTCATTATTTGTAAACAGTTGACCCCAGTAATTTTTGTTTGTTTGTTTGTTTGTTTTTTGAGACGGAGTCTCGCTCTGTTGCCCAGGCTGGAGTGCAGTGGCATGATCTCGGCTCATTGCAACTTCCACCTCCCGGGTTCACGCCATTCTCCTGCCTCGGCCTCCCTAGTAGCTGGGACTACAGGTGTCCGCCACCATGCCCGCCTTATTTTTTTTGTATTTTCAGTAGAGACAGGGTTTTGCTGTGTTAGCCAGGATGGTCTCAATCGCCTGACCTCGTGATCTACCTGCCTCGGTCTCCCAAAGTGCTAGGATTACAGGTGTGAGCCACCATGCCCGACCTAACCCCAGTAATGTTTTATTGAACTTCCTCATGTTGGATTTTATAGGACAGCACAGAAATTTGTGATTTTGTATTAGCTTTAAACATGGTAATATATTTTTTTAACTAGGTGATAAACTGATTTTAAAAACTCAAGAGTACAATGGACATGCCATCGAATACATCAGCTACGTGACTGAGGTGAGAGCACACTCTCTTAATGAGTTCATGTTGGACGCACTCTTCTGACTGGTTGGAAAGGTAACGTTCTCCCCACGGCTCTTGGGGAAGTGCTCCCATATGCATTGGCTATTTTGGAAAATGTGAAGATACAGTGAATCTTTAAATAATTTTTGATGCATAAAGGAAACTTAATACTGTAATTTTCAACCACGTAAAATATTTATCTTTTAGGTTATATATAAGTCATGTTGTTTGCGTTGAGTTATATTTGGGCATTCTGAATGTATTCCGGAAGAGCTCGCAGAGTGGAAACCTTGAAAGGAAAAATACACCTACAAGTTTGCAGCTCTGATGTTTGTGTGAAGGTGGTTTTTTTGGCTTTGAGTAGCTCCTGGTGCTCCAGATGGTTCTGCATGGGATGGTCTGTGACTCTTGGGCTGGATTTTACTGGTCATGTACTGAGCATAGCACTGGGAGCGATACTGGGATCTGCATAAGAGGGGAGGTGCTTTATCTGTGTATCAGAGAAGATGAAGCGACACATTACTTAATGTAGAAAACTTGAATGGAGAATGCCAGAGCCTTTACTGTCAGAGGGAAGAAGGACTGAGAGAGCTAGAAGAGCCTGGTAAGGATCTGGAGAAGAGGCAGCCTCCAACCTTTGCTGCCACAGTCACTCTGGGCTACACCTTCATGCAGGGTCCATGCTGTGGCTGATTTCGTAGAATGGGATATTTCCCAGAAGACAAAATCTTGGCAGGATTTCAGAGATCTTGTAATGACTTAGGCCATGGCCTGTGTACTGAGATGTGAGACACGGGTGACATGACCTCGCCAGCTCTCCATTACCCACTTTTGCTGTTGATCAAGTTGACACGAGGAGCCCAAGATGGCCGAGTGACCATCTTAGCCTCCAGATAGTAGACCAGCTGTGCCAAGAAAGGAAGCCTCGCATACCGAAACCTCCAAAGAAGCAGAGCCAGAGATCTCAGGAGGAAGGTACCTGCCTGCCTCCACCCCTGGTTCCTGAGCCGTATGGCTGGGCCTCCATGCCATTGATCAAACCCTGGCATCTGAAATGACTTTCCATATCCTTTTGAGCTCCAAAAATTATTTTCGTCTTTTCAGGCTCTCTTGGATGCCAACTCCTCCTCTTCTCAAGTAGACTAACACGTGTCTCCTGTGTACAGTGAGGACTTGGTCTGTCTTCCTCATCCTCAGGGGAAACGATCCCACAGCCCTGTACCACTGTTGCTTCCCTTCCTCCCGGAGCTGGAAGCCAGCCCGGGGCGTAGCTTCCCGACCCTCTGCTGGTGTCAGCCCTGACCCTCAGGAAACTCACCCTGTTGCCTGAGCTACCTGGAGAAGAGCTTGAGCTCCTTTTGCATCAGGGCTTTCCTTCTTATTTTTCTACCCACACTATCTAGGAAAGAATATGCAGAACTGATCATGCAGGATCTTGCTTTAGCTGGAGGGCTTTTCTACTAAAAGGAGAAGTCTTGTAATGGCTATTTTTTGGTTTGTTTTTTTTTTTTTTTGAGATGGAGTCTCACTCTGTCACCCAGCCTGGAGTGCAGTGGTACGATCTTGGCTCACTGCAACTTCCACCTCCCAGGTTCAAGAGATTCTTCTGCCTCAGCCTCCCAAGTAGCTGAGATTACAGGTGCCCACCACCACACCCGGCTCCTTTTTCTATTTTTAGTAGAGACAGGGTTTCGCCCTGTTGGCCAGGCTGGTCTCAAACTCCTGACCTCAAGGTGATCTGCCCACCTTGGCCTCCCAAAGTGCTAGGATTACAAGTGTGAGCCACTGCACCTGGCAGACATTCTTATCGAGGCTTCCTTACAGTAGGTAACACTTGGCTATACTTGTGGTTGTTTTGTTTGTGTCCTATGGAGTCAGTGACCTCCGATGCATTCTCTATTCTCAGAGCCTTAGGAGAGGCTACAGCCCAGCGAATAGAAGTTCAATAAGTTTGAGTGTAGTGATCCATTTCCTCTTGTTTGTATAATTGAATGGCATAATGATTTAATCCTTTTCAACTAATTTTGCAGATAGGTATCAAATTTTAGCTCAAAGCTGTAGAATGCATTTCTGATGATGTGTTGCTGGATATAGATATCACATTATTCCAAGAAATCAGGTATATTGTTTGTTTCTTTTTTAGATTCATGAAGAAGATGTAACTCTTAAAATTAATCCAGAATTTGAACAAGCCTATAACTTTGAACCTATGGATGTGGAATTCACATATAATAGGTAATGCTTTTAGTGAGTCTTCTTTCAAATGTCTTTTTTTTTTTTTTTTGAGACAGGGTCTCCCTCTGTCACCCAGGCTGGATTGCAGTGGCGTGATCTTGGCTCACTGCAACCTCCGCCTCCCAGGTTCAAGTGATTCTCCTGCCTCAGCCTCCCGAGTAGCTGGGACTACAGGTGCCTGTCACCACGCCCAGCTAATTTTTGTATTTTTAGTAGAGATAGTGTTTCACCATATTGGCCAGACTGGTGTCGAACTCCTGACCTTGTGATCTGCCTGCCTCGGCCTCCCAAAGTGCTGGGATTACAGGCGTGAGCCACCGCGCCCGGCCGTCTTTTTTTTTTTTTTTTTTTTTTTTTTTTTGTTTGTTTGTTTTTTTTTTGAGACGGAGTCTCGCTCTGTGGCCCAGGCTGGAGTGCAGTGGCCGGATCTCAGCTCACTGCAAGCTCCGCCTCCTGGGTTTACGCCATTCTCCTGCCTCAGCCTCCCGAGTAGCTGGGACTACAGGTGCCCGCCACCTCGCCCGGCTAGTTTTTTGTATTTTTTTTAGTAGAGACGGGGTTTCACCGTGTTAGCCAGGATGGTCTCGATCTCCTGACCTCGTGATCCGTCCGTCTCGGCCTCCCAAAGTGCTGGGATTACAGGCTTGAGCCACCGCGCCCGGCCCGGCCGTCTTTTTTTGTTGGTTTGTTTAATAGAGATGGGATCCCAGGCTGGTCATAAACTCCTAGGCTCAAGTGATCCTCCTGCCTCAGCCTCCCAAAGTTTTGGGAGTATAGGTGTGAGGCACCATGCCCAGTTAATTTGTCTCTTTATCTTTGATTGGACAGTCTTCTCTTGAGTATGGCCGTTGACATCTAAGTAGTGACGTAGGAGCCCCCACCACACCTGTGGTTGACGTGTAGAGGCCTCGTGGATGAAGTGGGCTCCTACAGCATTTTTGCATGCCCCGTGTTTCTAGCTTTATTATCAACTATTTTTTGAGATATAAAGGTGCATACATTTGCATGTTCATTCTTTCCCAGACCTCACGTGCACTGGATCTTTGGTTCATGCCTCACTGTCACTGTCAGCTACCAGCTCCTTACTTTTATTTGTTTTCTAGTCAGATGAGGGGTGCTGTGACCTGGCACCCAGCTGATTTTTTCTTCCTCCACAAAACCATTAACTAGTCATGCACAAAAAGTGTATTCTTCAGTTTTAATTCTTCTGAACTTTAGAAAAGGAGTAACTTGCTGTATTTGGTTCCTAGGAGCTGCAGATTTTCACTAAACATTGTGTTCCTGAGATGTCTTCGTGTTGTTGCCTGTAACTACTGTTCATTAGTTGGCGGTTGTGTGAATACCCTATTTTTCTGTTGATAGACATCTTCATTGTTTCCTGTTACTATTGTTTGCTGCTTTTCCTAGAGCCGCTGTGTATGTGGGGGTGGGATTGCTGGATTTGGGGTATATTCCTGTTTCCAGCTTTACAAGTGGTTGCATCAGTGACTTCCAGTACCCAGGTATATAACAGCCTGTTGATCAGTCCCCTCCCTGCAGTCTGATTTTGTTCGATTTCCTAACTGGTGCCACTCTGGTAGGTGTGTAATGCGTCTCATGATGGTCTGTTTTTTTTTTTTTTTTTTTTTTTTTTTTGAGACAGAGTCTGGCTCTGCCGCCCAGGCTGGAGTGCAGTGGCCGGATCTCAGCTCACTGCAAGCTCCGCCTTCCGGGTCTACGTCATTCTCCTGCCTCAGCCTCCCGAGTAGCTGGGACTACAGGCGCCTGCCACCTCGCCCGGCTAGTTTTTTGTATTTTTTAGTAGAGACGGGGTTTACCCGTGTTAGCCAGGATGGTCTCGATCTCCTGACCTCGTGATCCGCCCGTCTCGGCCTCCTAAAGTGCTGGGATTACAGGCTTGAGCCACTGCGCCCGGCCGATGGTCTTGATTTACTTTTCTCTGGCTTACTTACAAGGCTGAGAATCTTCTTGTTTGTGGACTGTAAAATGTTCATCTTCTGTGAAATGCTTGCTTGCGTTTTTTGCCCTCTTTTTTATTGAGTACTTTATCTGATTTTCATTGTTGTAGAAGTCCTTTCTGTATTCCTTATGATAAACTATTCTTAGGTACATATCTTCTCCAGATTTGTTCCTTGTCTTTTAGCTTTTTAAAAAGTGTCTTTTGAGACTGGGTGCAGTGGCTCACACCTGTAATCTCAACACTTTGGGAGGCCAAGGCAGGCGGATCTCTTGAGGTCAGGAGTTTGAGACCAGCCTGGCCAACATGGGGAAACCCCATCTCTACTAAAAATACAAAACTTAGCTGGGCATGATGACACATGCCTGTAGTCCCAGCTACTTGAGAGGCTGAGGCAGGAGAATTGCTTGAACCCAGGAGGCGGAGGTTGCGGTGAGCTGAGATCACACCACTGCACTCCAGCCTGAGACAGAGTGAGACTCTGTCTCAAAAAACTATGTATATATTTTTTAATATATATAAATATATGTGTCTTTTTATTAACAGAAGGTGCTAGTTTTAATATAGTCAAATTTATCAATTTTTTTAAAATATTAGTGCTTTTTATGTCTGAGAAATCAGCAGTATTTGGGCTACAGCCAGATTGGAATGTGTTGAGAATGAATGAATGGACTACGGGGAAATGGAGAAATGTCGTTGATTCCTTTTTTTTTTTTTTTTTTTTTTTGAGGTGGAGTCTCGCTCTGTCGCCCAGGCTGGAGTGCAGTGGCCGGATCTCAGCTCACTGCAAGCTCCGCCTCCCAGGTTTACGCCATTCTCCTGCCTCAGCCTCCCGAGTAGCTGGGACTACAGGCGCCCGCCACCTCGCCCGGCTAGATTTTTGTATTTTTTAGTAGAGATGGGGTTTCACCGTGTTAGCCAGGATGGTCTTGATCTCCTGACCTCGTGATCCGCCCGTCTCGGCCTCCCAAAGTGCTGGGATTACAGGCTTGAGCCACCGCGCCCGGCCGTTGATTCCTTTTTAAGGCATTTGCCCATGAAAGGGAGGGTAGGATGGAGAGAGAGCGAGAGAAATTGGTGACCAAAGAGATACAGGAGGCCCAGGAGGGGGTGCTTTTTGTTTGCTGTACAAGACGAGAGACCCGAGCATGTGAGTGCCATGACAAGGCCCAGGAATGGGAAGGGAGGGGCAGCTGTGTTGGATGACGCGTGAGGGTTGGCTGGGGCCACAGGGAGCAGCAATGCTGGTAGAAGGTACACAGCCCCCAACATGGCCGCCAGAGAGACTATAGCCCACGTCTAGGCCTGGACTCCTTGACCTGCTTTGACTTTAGAACAGAGCTGATTCTCATAGTGTGAAGGGGTATCTCGTGGATTTAATTTGTATTTTTCTAATAACTAGTGATGCTGAACCTTTTTTTTTTTTTTTTTTTTTTTTTTTTTGAG
>NC_037678.1:597986-607255 GCF_003255815.1 Theropithecus gelada | reverse complement strand
TTTTTTGAGACGGAGTCTCGCTCTGTGGCCCAGGCTGGAGTGCAGTGGCCGGATCTCAGCTCACTGCAAGCTCCGCCTCCCGGGTTCACGCCATTCTCCTGCCTCAGCCTCCCGAGTAGCTGGGACTACAGGCGCCCGCCACCTCGCCCGGCTAGATTTTTGTGTTTTTTAGTAGAGGCGGGGTTTCACTGTGTTAGCCAGGATGGTCTCGATCTCCTGACCTCGTGATCCGCCCGTCTCGGCCTCCCAAAGTGCTGGGATTACAGGCTTGAGCCACCGCGCCCGGCCTATGTGTGTTTTTAGTAGAGACGGGGTTTCACTGTGTTAGCCAGGATGGTCTTGATCTCCTGACCTCATGATCCGCCCGCCTCAGCCTCCCAAAGTGCTGGGATTATAGGCGTGAGCCACCACACCCGGCCAACCAAATATTTGTTGATCTGTTTCTGCAGACTGTCTGTTCTGTTCCATACGGTACACTTGTCTGTCTTGACACCAACATTACAGGGTCTTATTGTCTGTCTTAGTCCACTCAGGCTGCATTAGCATAGCACCATAGATGGAGTGGCTTATAAACAACAGAAGTGTATTACTCATGCTCTGGAGGTCGGGAAGCCCAAGGTCAAGGCACCAGCAGGTTCAGTGTCCTAGTGAGACTGCTTCCTGGTTCATAGGCGGCTGTCTTTTCCCTGTGTCCTCACGCAGCAGAAGGGATGAGAGCGAGCTCTCTGTGCTCCGTTGTGTAAGGGCACTAACTCCATTCTTGAGGCCCCACCCTTATGACCTAATCACTTGCCAAAGGCCTCAACTCCTCATACCCAATAACATCATATTGGGGATGAAGTTTCACTGTATGAAGCTGAGGGGAACACAAACATAGTATATGATATGTGCCTTTATGATAAGTCTCAAAATCAGGTAGTATCAAGCCTTCAACTTTGTTCCTTTTCAGAGTTGTCTGGCTATTCTAGGTCTTTATTCTTCCATGGATTTTAGGTCATATCAGTTTCTACAGAAAGCATGTTGGGATTTTGATTGGGATTACATTGAATCTATAGGTCGGTTTAAGGGAGAATTGAAATCTTAATATAATGAGTCCTCCAGTCCTGGAAAATGATATGTCTCTCTATTTATTTGCGTCTTTTTTCATTTCTTTTAGCAAGATTTTATACTTTTCAGTGTATAGGTCTTACGTATCTTTTGTCAGATTTATAGCTATTTAAAGTTTTTAAATGGCTATTATAAACAGTAATTTTAACTTAAGTTTCTAATTGCTTGTTTCTAGTATTTATAAAAAGCAGTTGATTTTTGTCTGTTTACCTTGTATCCTGCAGGTCTCCTAAACTCAATAGCTACAGTAGCTTTTCATAGAGTCTGTAGGATTTTCTGCATATACAGTCGTACATCAAAGAATGACAGTTTCAAGTCGGGTGCAGTGGCCTGTAATCCCAGCACTGTGGGAGGCCAAGGCAGGCGGATCACCTGAGGTCAGGAGTTTGAGACCAGTCTGGCCCACATGGGGAAACCCGTCTCTACTAAAAATACAAAACATCAGCCAGGCGTGGTGGCGGGCGCCTGTAATCCCAGCTACTCAGGAGGCTGAGGCAGGAGAATCACTTGAACCCAGGAGGCGGAGGTTGCAGTGAGCCAAGATTACCCTACTGCATTCCAGCCTGGGTGACAGAGCGAGGCTCTATCTGAAAACAAAACAAAACAAAACAAAGACAGTTTTACTTCTTCCTTTCTTATTTGGATGCTCTGTATTTGTTTCCCCTTGCCTTCCTGCACTGGTTGGAACTTCTGTGCCAGTGTGGAATAGAAGTGGTGAGAAGTGATGCACTGGCTTCGTCCCTGGTCTTAGGGGCAGGGCTATCAGTCCTGAATGAGTTAGTACAGTGTGGGTTGTAGGTTCCATAGTGACCCTCTATCAGGTTGAGGAGATAGATTCTTATTTTAGTGAGTTTTTAATCAAGAATGGATATGGGGCCAGGTGTGGTGGCTCACACCTGTAATCCCAGCACTTTGAGAAGCTGAGGTGGGAGGATCACGTGGGCCCAGGAATTTGAGGCTTCAATGAGCTGTGAATGTGCCACTGCACTCCAGCCTAGGCAACACAGCAAGACCTTGTCTCTTTAAAAAAAAAAAAAAAAAAAAGAGTGGGTGTGGGATTTTGTCACATGCTTTTGTTTTGTTTTGTTTTTGTTTTTTTGTTTTTTTTTTTTTTTGGCTTCATTGGTATTCTCTAGTGGTTTTTACAAAAAATTTTTTAGACAGAGTCTCACTCTGTCACCCAGGCTGGAGCGCAGTGGTGCCATCTCAGCTCACTGCAACCTCTGCCTGCCAGGTTCCAGTGATTCTCATGCCCCAGCCTCCCGGGTAGCTGGGACTACAGGCGTGCACCACCACCACACCTGGCTAATTTTTGTATTTTTAGTAGAGGCAGGGTTTCACCAGGTTGGCCAGGCTGGTCTCGAACTCCTGATCTCAGGTGATCTGCCCACCTCGGCCTCCCAAAGTGCTAGGATTACACGTGTAAGCTGCTGCGCCCATCCTTTCTAGTGTTTTTCTGTTCTCTATTTCATTGATTGTTGGATTGTTGCTGTGATTTTTTTTATATTGACTTAAAGGTTGTATAATCAAATTTGCATTACTGTATGCCAGCCTTAATAGTTCTGAATGCAAAGTTAGTTATTTTATGTGGTTTTCTTCCCGGCAGGACTACAAGCAGACGGTGTCACTTTGCACTTGAACAAGTCATCCACTTAGGTGTAAAAGGTATTATTTTTATAGAATGATAGTGTTACATCTTCACAGAGTATTTTTATAGGCTTCATGTAAAATTTTGTGTAAAATAGTCTCTTCAGTCATAACATTAGAAGTAAACTTTGTTATATTCATGTTTTTAATTTTCTATCAAGTTTTAGTATTTTCTTACTATTTCAGCTTAGTGAATAACTAATAATAGCTTGCTTAAATAACTGAAAATAAATTCATCTTGCTTTTCCCCTCATAAATGTAATTCATTTTTGTTTTTGCAGATGGGCGAGTAAATGGCTTTGTTGTGAAGAATATTGCAGTACTAATAATGCTCTGATTTAGAAACAGTGTAACAGGCAGGTTAAGAAAGGAAGGGAATAGAATATTAATTACTTTAGGGTCAGCCATAAACAACCTCTATTAATTTTTTTTTTTACCTTTTTAGTTATACCTATGCTCTTACCTTTTTTGTTTTAAAAGTGTTGTTTCCAGAAGAAATTATTTTACAGTCTCCCCAAGTGACAGGAAATTGGAACCATGAACAAGACACCAAAAGCAATGGACGGTTCACCAGCAAAAAGGTAGTGCTCAGCGACGTAACTGTCTCTACACAGGGGATGGGAATTTCCTTCTTGGCGTATTAGCGCTCAGTTGACTGGAGTATTCGAGCAGTGTGGTTCACAAATAACCCAAAATTGCAGTTAAAATCAAGTGAACTAAAATATTCACAAAATAGATTTAGTGTAAAGTTTATGTGCAAGGGCTAAGATGGCTACAATATATTAAATAGGGGAAGCAAAGTATGGATGTTTATATGACCTTAGAGTTGGGTTTTTTTCTTTTTCTTTTTTTTTTTTTTTTTTTTTGAGACAGAGTCTCGCAGTGTCACCCAGGCTGGAGTGCAGTGGTGTAATCTTGGCTCACTGCAACCTCTGCCTCCCAGATTCAAGCGATTCTCCTGCCTCAGTCTCCAGAGTAGCTGGGACTACAGGCATGTGCCACCACACCCGGCTAATTTTTGTATTTTTAGTAGAGACAGAGTTTCACCATATTGGTCAGGCTGGTCTTGAACTCCTAACCTTACGATCCACCCTCCTCGGCCCCCAAAGTGCCAGGATTATAGGTGTGAACCACCACGCCTGGCTTTAGAGTTTTATTTTTAAATTATATGGTTTTTGTGTACACTTAGGTACATTTATGTGATTGTGTATGCATGGAAAATGTCTGGAAGGATACACACCCCGCAAATTGTTAACATTTCCAAACTTCATGAATGTTGCAAAGATATTTTATAAAAACTTCTAGGCTGGGCGCAGTGGCTCACTCCTCTAATCCCAGCACTTTGGGAGGCCGAGGCAGGCGGATCATGAGGTCAGGAGTTCAAGACCAGCCTGGCCAACATGGTGAAACCCCATCTCTACTAAAAATCCAAAAAATTAGCCGGGCGTGCTGGTGTACACCTATAATCCCAGCTACTTGGGAGGCTGAGGCAGGAGAATCACTTGAACCCAGGAGGCAGAGGTTGTAGTGAGCCAAGATCGAACCACTACACTCCAGCCTGGGCAACAAGAGCGAAACTCCATCTCAAAAAGAAAAAAAAGCTTTCATAGTCCAGTCACTCCATAATTAATAATATAGTGCCTGTTTTTGTGAATACAATAGAAGTGGTTTTATTTATCTTCGTGTTTCTAATAACGAGAAGGTCATCTATGCCATGGTGGAGCTTACAACTTACTCTGTGCTATTCAGATTTGGTTTTATGAGCATGTTTTCGATGTATAACATGAATTTTTAAATTATATCTAATACTCAAAAATGCTTACCATTTTATACTTCCTCCCCCAAAATGCAAAAATGATAGGTTTAGGGCCGGGCGCGGTGGCTCAAGCCTGTAATCCCAGCACTTTGGGAGGCCGAGATGGGCGGATCACGAGGTCAGGAGATCGAGACCATCCTGGCTAACACGGTGAAACCCCATCTCTACTAAAAATACAAAAACTAGCCGGGCGAGGTGGCAGGCGCCTGTAGTCCCAGCTACTCGGGAGGCTGAGGCCGGAGAATGGCGTGAACCCGGGAGGCGGAGCTTGCAGTGAGCTGAGATCCGGCCACTGCACTCCAGCCTGGGCTACAGAGCGAGACTCCGTCTCAAAAAAAAAAAAAAAAAAAAAAAAAAAAAAAAAAAAAAAAAAAAAAATGATAGGTTTAGAATGCCTACACAATCATGGAAAATACGACAAATGAAGCAGCAAGAGGTTATCCTTGAAAGTTATTTGTGGTGTATTTTATAGTTGATCTCTTTTTTGTTCTGCAAATAGAAAGGAGTCTTTCTTGGACAGTGCTTTTCTTCTCCGTCATCACCTCATTACTAGTTCATTATACTGCCTGATTCTCAGGGACAGTCTGTGATGCGGATGGCCTGTGAGGTCGGGGAGGTGTTACTATTTAGGTGGGCACATTCCTAATTGACTGTAGATTTTAAAATGCAAAACATTATCTTCTTATGGATTAACTAGATTGAAAATAAACTCAAGAATTTTTTTTTTTTTTTTTTTTTTTGGAGACGGAGTCTTGCTCTGTCGCCCAGGCTGGAGTGCAGTGAAGATGGTCTCGATCTCCTGACCTCGTGATCCGCTCGTCTCGGCCTCCCAAAGTGCTGGGATTACAGGCTTGAGCTACCGCGCCCAGCCTCAAGAATATTTCATATGTCAACCAAGATAGAATTTCAGGGACCAGATTTATCTTTCTTCCTGAAACAATAAAAAAATCAGACAAACCATATGGAACAACAATTTCAGACATTAACATCGGCTGTCATAGGACAGGGATTCCTGAGAGAGGAAACAAATGAGGTGACCCCATGGTTTTCCCAACTCACAGCCTTCCGAGAGTGTCTTGGCCAGAGAGCACCAAGAGGGAGCCCAGGTGGAGCCTGGTGACCTATCTGAGTGCAGAGACAGCATTTGGAAGGGTGGGGAGGGCAAGCGGGTGAGGCTGACAGAGTAGAATGCTGGGGAGAGGGCAGGGCACAGAGAGCATCTGGGGACCTACAGAGGTTCTTCCTTGAGTTTCCAGCTGAGCATTGATGAATGCGTGATGTGAGTAAAATACCCAGGTGTGGAAAAGAACCAGCTAGAAAGAACAGCAAGAAAAATCCTTAAAGTTGACACAGTGCCAAAAATAGCTGTGCCCACAGCCAGAGAAGAAAAACCGCATAATTCACATGTAGAGTCCTTGGGAGGGTGTTGTCTCAGGACTGTAGAAAGTCTAGCCCTCGACTGAAGGCTGCTCCGGCCCAGACTGACAAAGTATGATGGCCTCAAAGGGAGCAAGCTGTTCCCAAATAATTGGATTGCATCCCAGAACAAAGTTTAAGAATATTTATAGGAATATAAAATTATCCAGCACCCAACAAGGTGTAAAATGAACACTGTCTGACATCTGATTAAACAATGAAAAAGTGAAAAACATAACCCAAAAGGAGGAAATTTAGTCAGTTGGAACCACCCCCCCAAAATAACATGGTAGAATCAGCAGACAAGGACATTAAAACAGTTATAAATAAGTTCCATGTGTTCCAGAAAGTAGAAGACATGAGCATGTTAATTGGAGACATGAAAGATATATAAAAGACAATTTTATCTTCTAGGAATGAAAACTTCAGTGCCTAAAATGAAAAATATATTGGACAGAATTATCAGCAGACTAGACAATGCAGAAGGAAAAAAGTGAACTTAAAGACAGAGCAGTAGAAACTATGTAAAATGGAACACAGGTGGAGGCTGCAGTGAGCTGAAATCGTGCCACTGCACTCCAGTGTGGGCAATAGAATACAGCAATACTCCATCCCAGAAAAAAATCAGCTGAGTGCGGTGGCATGCACCTGTAGACCCAGCTACTCAGGAGGCTGAGGCGGGAGAATCGCTTGAACCCAGGAAGTGGAGATCGCAGTGAGCCGAGATCATGCCACTGCACTCCAGCCTGGGTGACAGAGCGAGACTGTGTCTCAAAAATTATATATATATACACACACACACACACACACACATATATACAGATATATATTTATATGACACATGTATAGGAGACCAAGAGGGTTCATCCCAGGAATGGCTTAACATTCCAAAAATCAATGTGTAATATACCATATTAACAAGCTGAAAAGGAAAAACCATCTGACAAAATCCAGCATCCATTCCTGATCAAAATTCAGCAAACTAGAAATAAAAAGGAAATTTCCGTTACCTACAAAAACCTACCTAGTGATAACTAAATGCTCTTTGCTTGTGAGATCAGGATCAGAGCATGTTTACTCAGCATTTCTGCCCAGCATTGTGCAATGAAACAGAAAGAAAAGGCATCCACATCCTGCAGAAAGTCTGATGGAGGCTGGGTATAGTGACTCATGCTGGTAATCCCAGCACTTTGGGAGGCTGAGATGGGAAAATCACTGAGAACAGCCTGGGCAACATGCAAGACCCTGTCTCTGTTTTTAAAAAGTTTAAAAATTAGCTGGGCATGGTGGCACACACTTATAGTCCCAGCTACTCAGGAGGCTGAGGCAGGAGGATCCCTTGAGCCTGGGAGGTCAAGGCTGCAGTGAGCTGTGATTGTACCGCTACACTGCAGCCCTGATAAAGTGAAACCCTGTCTCAAAAAAAAAGAAAAGAAAAAACCTGATGGGATCTAAAATGAAGCTGTTAGAACTAATAAGTGATTTTGCAATATACAAGATCAGTGTAGAAAAATAAGTTGTATATATCCAGTAAACACTCAGAAATTGTTTTTGGTTTTTTTGTTTGTTTGTTTTGAGACAGAGTCTCGCTCTGTTGCCCAGGCTGGAGTGCAGTGGCAGATCTCGGCTCACTGCAGCCTCCACCTCCCAGATTCAAGCAGTTCTCCTGCCTTGGCCTCCTGAGTAGCTGGGATTATAGGTGCGTGCCACTGCACCCTGCTTATTTTTGTATTTTTAGTAGAGACGAGGTTTCACCATGTTGGCCAGGCTGGTCTCGAACCCCTGACCTCATGATCCGCCCGCCTCAGCCTCCCAAAGTGCTGGGATTACAGGCGTGAGCCACCGTACCCGGCCTGAATTTTTTTTTTTTAAGTAGCACCTAAATATTTTAAACATTATTGTATCTCTGGGGTCCAAAGACTCCATATTATCAAGTTGCCTGTTTTACCTAAAATGATCTGTAAATGCAGGACACATGCAAAAACATGAACCTGCATCCGTACCTCACAGCATAGACAAAAACTAACTTACTCTGTGGTTCGTAGCCGTAAATGTAAAGCCTAAAACTATACATCTAGAAAACAGCGTAGAAGAACATCTGCACGTCCTTTGTGCAAGGATTTTTTTTATGTGACACTAAGAGCATGACTTATAAAGAAATTGATATATTGGACTTCAGTGAAATTAAGTATTTTGCTGTTGAAAAGACACTGTTAGACAGGCACAATGGCATACACTTTTAGTCCCAGTGACCCAGGAGACTGAGGCTGGAGGATCTCTTGAGCCTAGGAGTTCAAGGCTAGCCTGGGCAACATAGAAAAACGCTGTCTCAAAAAAAAAAAGAAAAGAAAAAGAAAAGACACTGGTAAAACAACGGAAAGTGACAGACTAGAGAAAATAATTTGCAAATCACATCTGATCAAGAACTTGTATTTGGCAAACACAGTACTCTACAAACTGCCTAGGAACTCAGTTTTCAAAAATGGATCAAACACTTGAACACTTTACCAAAGAATACATACAGATGGTAATAAACACATGAAAGATGTTCAACATCATTAGTTGTTAGGGAAACACAAATTAAACCACGAGGTACCACTGAACACCTACTAGAATGGCCAGAAATTGAGTTGGACCATCTGTGCATTGGTGAGCACGTGGGGCCGCTGGCACATACCTTGCTGTGGGAAGGGGGTGTGGCACACCACTGTGCAAAAGGTGTTCTTAAGAAGCTGGATGCACACCTGCCATACTACCCAGTCATTTCTCTCTAGGCGTGTGCCCCAGAGAGATGAAGACCTGCGGCCATGCCAGGACCCATACACAAAGTTCACAGCAGCTGGATTTTTAATCACCAAAAACCCAGTGTCCATGAGCAGGTGAATGGATAAGCGAGTCGCATTGCGTTCGTACAATGGAACATGACTCAGCAATACAGGGAGCAAGCTGTTGACATGCAACAGCACAGGTGTCTCTCCAGTGAGTCACACTGTGTGCACTCATGTGAAGTATGAAGTTCCAGAGCACGTGAGCAGCCAGTGTGACTGGAGGGGCTGCGGCACACGGCAGCTCTGGGGACTGACGGGTCTGTTTGTTGTCTTGATTGTGCTGATGGTTTTATTTATTTTTATTTTTTTTATTTTTTATTTTTTTTTTTGAGACGGAGTCTCGCTCTGTCGCCCAGGCTGGAGTGCAGTGGCCGGATCTCAGCTCACTGCAAGCTTCGCCTCCCGGGTTCACGCCATTCTCCGGCCTCAGCCTCCCGAGTAGCTGGGACTACAGG